>NW_027108922.1:326229-326943 GCF_000696795.3 Halyomorpha halys
GCTTATAAATAAGTAACTTTAGTACGTGGCCTTATTCGTTGCCCATTTATGCTTACATTTTTAATGGTGATTGTTCATTTAAAAAAAAATCAAATATATAGTCCTTTCTAGCGTTTACTATGCAGTGTTTTTTTTTGTTTTTTCTAATTTTATAAAATATTCAACCGCTCTATAATTGTGTCGACATTTTTGATATTTTTTAGCTTGACAAGGGTGCTGAAAATATTTTTAGCACGATAGGAGGAGGGGAGGGAGTGCCAAAAAACCGTTTTTAGTCCATCAAGAGTGCCGCGATTTTTAAAAAAAAACAGTGGTAGCGTGGTGAAAAGGTTTGAGAACCACTGCAGTACAGGAGCAATACGGCTGGATGGGAACAAAATATCGACCGTACTCTAAAGTGCTTTAAATCAAAACTGATAGCCAGTGATTGGTTGATATTATACAGCCACGCATTTAGAGCTCATCATAAGATCCTATTTTTTAGCTTCACTTTTCCTATCACCTTATCTTCACCATTAAATCCTATCCTTCAACTATTGTACATATTTTTAGGTTACTTTTCACAAAAGGTTATTAAATATGTTTATTAAATCTTTGTGCACAAATATTACTGAATGTAAATAAAATAACTTGTGCTGAACCACTAAAGTACTAAAATCTAAAGAAAAAAAATAGAATACTGATAATACAGAATGAAGCTAAGATATATAAATA
>NW_027108922.1:327306-330664 GCF_000696795.3 Halyomorpha halys
AGTTTGATTTCCAAAGCCCATTGAGTAAAAATGATTAGATCTGGGAAAGTCATTAGTTGTTTTTCCTTCTTCTTGAGTGTCCTTTGAGGGGAAGGGAATCAAAGGTCTGTTTATGTAGGACCTCTTCTAAGAGATCCTTGGGCTCTCCAAGAAGCATCCACCTCTGAATACATGAATACGCTCCCAGAATCATCTCCTTTTCCATTCTGACCTTTCTTATTTCCACTTAGACTGGTCTGGGATTGATGCCTTCGGCATTAGCATTATGGTATTATCCTTCTTTGTTTGTGCAACGTTGGAAAATAAATCCTTTTCATACTGCGTTTTTAAAACTTATTGTTGGTACTGTTCTCTGTTAATAATTATAATTAGAAAACGTTTATGTATTGCAAAGGATGAAAAAAAAATTAATGCCAAAATTTTGGCCCATAGTTTTTACTTTAATCAGAGCTAAGCAGTTAAGCCAAAACAAAATGAGGATTATAAAATAGTTTGTTTGTAAGTATGAAAAAATAAATAAAAATATTATATAAATCAAGATAATTGGAGATGGTGCATCCACTTCCACCCTCTCATATGAACTTTTTGATCCTATTTTTAAAACATATACTAATAATAAGTTGAGTGGTAGTTGATACAAGCGTTGTGAGAAAATAGTGTGGAAACTAATTAGAGCGTGTATTACCTCCCTGACCTGCCCCTGTATACGCTTTAGACAGACTGTCTTACAAAGGATAAATAAATCAAGAAATACCTAAAAGTAAGATAAACATGTATGAGTAAACAGGAGTCAAATTAAATTAAACCTGTACTGCTACAACCCATAAAATGTAAGGAGTGAGTACGTTGTAAGGAAGTAGTGTTACTTGACCAACGGTTGTACAAGGAGGTGATATGGTCAGAATCTCACTCTACCGCTAAATTTTTACTCAATTAAGGGTATTTACTGAATGAGGCTGACTCGCGGCAACAGTGAAACAGTTTATATAGTGTATAGTATATAGTATGTCATATATAGAAGCCAGAATTTTAAAAATTTACTTTTTATTATTTTTCGTCTTATACTACTTTCTCTCTCTTTACTTATCCTATCTGAAATTAGTATTATTTTTTTTTACTTTATTTATTTTATTCACAACTGTAAATAATATTTGACAAAAAGCGAATGAGATGTATAGAAAAAAAAAACAATATCATGAAGACATGAAGGTTAAAGTCATCCAATACCATATCTCTCCATTAAAATTGAAATTTAAAAATCAATTTAGGAGTCTCGTGTTGATAGTCCCTGAAATGTGTATTAGAAGTGAGTCGAGTGTATCGTGAAACCATGGTTTAATTTTATTTAATCATTAAACATTAAAGTCATTTAATGGTTATTTGTACGTAAGGAGGTTGCAAGTCTTTGTTCAAGTTCTAGTTACTGATGTAGGGGGGAGCGCTTTTAATCAGTCTTAGTAATTTTGATTGAAGTTGTTGCAGTTTTAGTAGGTTAATTTTTTTGAAATATCCGTAAATTTGGCCAAATTGGTCTAAGAAGGTAAGTATAAATCTTTAGTTTTGCCAAAAGTGGTCATTTTTAACGCCTATTAAAAGGATGAAATAATAATTTAAGTCGTAAGTTTAACTTTTGTTTTGTTAAATTGATGTGAGAGGTCCATGAAAGTTGTTTGTCCAGGGTCAATATTACTATATTTTACTGTGTATTTCCGGGTTAAACTTCATTCGTTTAGAAAAAAACAGGAGGACATAGACCACACCGGAGCGTAATGTTTATTTGCACTGATTTCTCAATGTTTATCTCTGTTTTACATTTGATACTCCATTCATGGATGTGAGATAGGAGCATTTGTAAATTTTATGAAGAATTTGCGGGATCGCCATACTTGGCTGAAACGTATGTATCGTCAGTATACGTGGCCATGAGAGTGTGCTCTATTTTAGATAGATCAGAGGTATACAATGTGTATGTATAATAAAGGCGCTAGTATAAAGCCCTGTGGCACTCCAGCTTCTGCTGCGAAATATGAGGATAGTGATGAGCTCTGTCGAATCCGGAAGAATCTCTCTTCGAAGTAAGACTGTAGGTGCTGGGAAGAACTTTTTTTTTATTTTATAAAGGAGTCCTGCATGCCAAACTCTATCAAATGTTTGCTGTATATCAAGAAAGGGACATGTTACATGAAGTTTCTTCTGGAAGACAGAAGCTATGAAGTCTATGACTCGGTGAAGTTGGTGGGTTGTAGAATGATGATAACGGAAGCCGAATTGGTAATGAAGTATGGTTGTCTCTATGAAAAATATTATTCTCTTATATAGCATTTTATCGAATAGCTTAGCCAAAATTGTAAGAAGACTGATTGGTCTATATGAAGAGTGTAAATGAGATAACTTGTTCATCTTAATATCATTAAAATGGTCGAGAACTGAAATTATTAATTTATTAATTTATTATTATTATTGGCGCGACAGACCATAGAGGTTCAAGGCCTCGCGCGATGTACGTAGGAATTACATCGCACGCCTCATGACGTGTGTTTTTTATAGGGTGGGTTTATCACTCCCACACCTATTTTTTAAGCGCCACCCATTGGCTAACGAGCCTCACAAATACCCGGGGGAGTTTTTGAGTGAGTATTGTATAATTATATGCTTGAAAAAATCCTGGATAGGGCCGGGCACTCGATCTCGTAACCTTTGGGTTGGCAGACAGGCGTGTTACCACGCTGCTAACATCACCCTCTTATTGTTTTATTTTCGTAAAAAAAAACAACTAATTATCATTATGAGGCTGGGTGTAACCCGGTGGGCTCTTGAACCCACAGGGCTGACTCAACGGCTTCAGGTAACAGATAAGAATTATCTGCCACAGCCGGATTCGAACCTGGGTCCTTGAAGTTATATAGACCATTGCCTTACCAATGAGCTAGCCTCTCCCATAAGGTAAAGTGACAAATAAGAAAATATCAAAGTTTAAATGAAAAAACTTAAATATCAAATATCACCTAATGATAAAATCATCCTTCACCATCAACCGTACAAAAAATTTATCAATCGTCGTAACGACATTTATGTCTTTTTTTTGTCCCTCTGATAGAAAAATAAAAAGTGAAGAAACAACAAAATATACTGTAATATTTTGTCTGAGAATAAGAAAAATCCTCTGTTATTGTTATAAATATAAACATTTTCTTTGAAATTAAATTTAAAGTTAGGGAATCCTTTAACCGAGGTTTATCGTAGATAACAACAGGCAGGGTTAGGTTACCAATTAGGAGCAGGCTAGGTTGAGTGATAGAGTTCCATATCACCAATTATCATTTCCTCCTAATCGTCGATCACCGGTTTCAGTTACGCC
>NW_027108922.1:331842-335882 GCF_000696795.3 Halyomorpha halys
GTCTTGTGTGTGGATTCCAAGTAAGTCTCTTGTCAAGATGGAGTCCTAAGTATCGAATCTGTTCAACAGGCGTTAGTGGAGTATTTAGAAAGGATGCCAGATGAAGAATGAATTAATTTATTGATAAATATTACAGTCTACCACAACGTTGTTGGGCAATAAGTAATAGCAATTACTGATCATATTGTTACTAAAATTAAAAAATAAAATATAATAAGAATAAAAATAAATCCCATGTGAACAACTCAGAAATACCGGGATCTTATGACTTAGGGGGTTTGTTGAGAAAATATTTTTTAAACTGAGTAGGAGTGACTATGATGACCTGTATTTTTTAAAAAAAATATTTTTACTACATTTCGGTGACAGAGAGAATAGATTCTGTCGACCATTGCACACATTCGAGGCACCGACACTTATGGTGTTCTTGGAGCCATCAGCATAAATGAAATCGAATTTTTCTTGCAGCCTAAGAAATTCATATTTATACCGATATGTAGGGATTTTACTTTTAAGTAGCCTTGAGGTAAGTCCTTAAGGATATGATGGTGGGATTACAGTATCTTGCAAAGTAAGTATTTTTAAATCTAAACTGATCAGTAAAGTAGAGACCTTGATTTTAAACGATATTTTCTTTGTTAAGTCGGTTTTTGTCTTGTTAGAAACAATTCATTCATAGGATGATTTCTAGCAGAGTAGCATAGTAAATTAGGTCAATTTGAGTCTAGTCAGGTCTTCGTTGGTCAAGTCCATCGACGTATAGACTGTTGATAAGGGTTGGATAGGAAAGCACCCGTATCCATTCTGAGTCCCGCATCCCGTATTTTGTACGAAGTCTAGCATTTTCAGGATGGTACTCGATGATGAGTTGCAGCCATTACAAACGTAATCCAACTTTTATCTGCGTAGAACTTTATAAAAGGAACCTTAGCTAATCCAAACGTCAAGAGTAATGAAAATAAAAGAAATGAACTATCGAAGTTTGTAATATTGTATTTTGAATACTATAACATTATAAAATAAACACCTTTGGAAAAGAATTAAAAACATAACTTAATGATTCTTCTGACTAATACTGAAATGAAAATTCATGGGACCCTTGTGGGTAATTTTTGTCATTGTGGAGAAAGATAGTAAAATGTCCATCCGCCGCGCTCATAAAACCGAATTTATCGTAATTGGCTCCTCCATCAAACAATATTTTTGAGCTATAGACCTAATCTTACAAACATTATTTCGGCATTGGGAAAAACTGAGATTTTACTTCTTGTTGTTATTTTGTTTTGAACTATCGAGCAAAAAATATTTCGGCTGAATCAATACCAACGAAAATTAGGGCACAATTGTAGTTTTCCAAAGTTTTTTTTTATTTATTTCTTCAGCCACTTCCAGTTTATTACTGGAAAAATTATTTTTTGAACATTTTTGATAGACCAGAAAAGATGAAATTTATTGACCTTTGTGATGATACTTTTCCCTCATAAAAGTGTAAATATTGGGGCAAGTTTTGTGCAACATTCATTGACCAATTGAGATGTATTAATTCTGGGGCCTTTTTGAAAGGCATAATCGAAACAAGGTGAGAACAATAATCATATTAACTACTATGAATCAGAATAGAAATTGGAAAAAGTGATTTTAATGATGGTAAAGTTAATATTTATATGTTTACATCTGAAAATACTATCAAATTAAAAAAAAATGCATTTCATTGAATTCAGCACCCTGATTAACGTTCAAATTCATGAGGATTACAGAAGATTAAACAATTTAGAGGTTTGTGCACAAAAACTACCAAGTTTTCTACTAATTTGAGAATAACATTTTATTTATACGAAAAAAGTGATTTTAATAATGGAAAAATTAAGATTTATATTTTTACACCTGAAAATATTATTAAAATGAACAATAAAAATAAATGCTCTCCATTTAATTCAGCACCCTGAATAACATAGGAATTCATGAAAATTTCTGAAGATTTAAACAATTTAGAGGTTTATGCACAAAAATGGTTTCCCACTATTGTGGGCGGTGGGTTGGCAACCCCTGGTCAAGATTCAATCCTTGGGGCTGCTGCAAAATAAATATTGCTTGACCTAGTTAGGAATCGAACCCACAACATATTGTACCTTTTACCACGACCTGGGACCATAGCCCAATCATCAGGACCCCTCCGTTGTTTTCAACCTTGATACAATTGATACTCACCCGTCGAAAAATTAAATAACCCAATTTATTTATTTTTCCCCGAGTTAATGAAACTTAAACAAATAATTGAAAAACAAATATTTATACTAGATACATTTAATCGCAGGGAGGTGGTAGCTATTGCCAGACTGAGAATAGGTCATACAAGTTTAACTCATACATATCTGATCAGTAAGCAATCACCTACAAAATGTCAATACTGCAACAGTCTACTTACGATCAGTCACATATTCGAGGAATGCTATTTCTATTCCGCGAACTTGAGTAATTTGGGAATAGGACCGAGTGCATCGGATGCTCTGAATGATAACCAGAAGAACATGGAAATGGTTTTGGTTTCCATAAAAAGGAATGGCCTTTTGAATACGATTAATAAACCAGATAATTTGTTATACATACTAAAAAATTCCAAAAGAAGTAATTATTTAAATTTTTTTCGTAATTATTTAAAGAGAAATATAAAGTTAAATAGAATTATTAATATAAACGAAATAGAATTATAATGCGCGAAACATGGGCGTTGATGACCTCAGGGTTTTGCGCCCTAAATCCCCAGACAACAACAACAACAACTACATACATTTAGATGATGAGGTGAAAAATTACTCGAATGCGAAAAACATATTTTTTGAATATTTTTTTTTTAAACTAGTTTTACATAAAATTCAATCGGAGGATTAGAAAACTAGAAAATCAAAGAGGGAATAAACTGTGAGTGTTGTGAAAAGGATTAGTTGGCCCAATCACTAGCAGTATCTCCATCTATCACGGGCCCTTTCAGCGTATAAAAGGGTCCGACCTATCTTTGATCTCTTGCCTGTAGCACCTTTGTACGTTTCCAACTTAATTTGTGCTGCTTGATACAGATGTTCCTGCATTCATTACCGGCCTCTCTGGTGTTTTAGTGTTTCAGAAGCGCTTTTAAAGGAATTTGTACGTTTGATGCACCGTTTTCTGTTAATGCCCCCGTGTTAATTCAGCAGAATATTACGCTTTGAAAATCGTGTCTGATGAGGAGTACACTCTATTTATTATAGTCATATTCGTTTGTGGAGGCATGGTATATATATTTAGCATAATTTAAAATTTATGAATGCATTCATAATATAGCAATAAATATGTAAAATAATATTATATGAAAATTGCTCTGGTTCCGCTATCGTAATGAAATTTAAATTATTATAGGAAACGAAGAGCTGTACTGAAAAATAACCCTACAATCCTTAAAAGAAGATGCACATCTACAAACAATTCAACTCATAGTTAGAAATAGCTATTCACTGTCTATCTCATTTAATGATTGGCGTAGGCTTTTATAATAATAAAATTAGTTGCTAAAAGATTTTTTAAAAATTTATTTATTAAAATTTAGCAGTAAAAAAATGAAGTACAAGTAAATTTGAATAAATCTTTCAGAACACATGACAACCTTAGAAAGAAACCACCCTATAGTGGTACTTCAATAATTGATTTAAATTACCCCGCCCCCTCATGAGATCCAGAGGCAAACTTTTCTTCAGACGCCTTGGAGGAATATTGGGGATAGGTAAGTATGAAAAATTAAAAACTAATAGGTTTAGACGAGTAAGGATTTTGGAATGAAAGTAAATATATCTATTGCAATGGATAGGATGTTGAAATATTCATAAATGAGTTTATTTGTGACATACTAAGGAGCATCAAGGATTTTCTATTGTAATGATTAAATTCAAGATGATTTTTATGGTACCGCAGTGCTCAATTTTGCCAGACCTAATTGGTTTGATTATCACAGTACGGAATAGTTTAGTAGTAAATGGGATATTTAGACCGTTTTCCAGGTAGGTGTTGTA
>NW_027108922.1:336247-343037 GCF_000696795.3 Halyomorpha halys
CTTTGTGAATGAGTTTATTTGTAACGTAATAAGGAGCATCAAGGATTTTACATAGGATTTTGGATTGTAAGGATTGGATGCGGGAGGAATTTGATGGTTTGGTGGAGCCCCAGAGCTCAATTCTATATGTCCAAATTGGTCTGATTATCATAGTGTATACTAATTTTTTGTAGTGAATGGGATGTTTATAGTGTTTCTCAAGTAAGTGTTGTAGCAATCGGAATCTACGAGCAGTTTCTTGTCGTTTCAGTATTGTGTGTGGATATCGTAATCTTAATTCATATATTTTGTTTTCTCTTGTAAGATTCAGAAACAGTATGCTCCCGTCTTTCTTGATTATATAAAAAGACAAAACATTTGAAGTATATATCAAAATGTCAATTTATAACTATAAAATGAAGTTTGGTCAGTTACTAGATTTGAAGGCCCTTTTTATTCTAGTAGATGACCAAACCGCATTTTTATAGTTAATTTTATAGTATCCCCTTGCCAGAGGAAACTGCTCGTAGATTTCGATTAATAAAACACCTATTTGACAAACGTTCTAAACCCCCTAATTACTAAAAAAAAATCACTAATACAATAGGATAATGTGGCCAATTTAGAGATTCGGAATTGAGCTTTGGGTCTCCAACAAACAATCGAATTCCTCTTATATCCAATCCAAAATCCTGCGTAAAATTATTGAAACTCCTTATTACGTCACAAATAAAATCATCCATAGTGACGCTAACGTTGCGGATTTGGTTCGAAATAAATATACCTCCTTTATTTCCAAAATCCTGATAAAGAGCTTGAAACAGAATCTTCCAATTGAAAGCAATGATTGAAGTACCACCATTGGGTGGTTTCTTTCTAAGATTATCACGTGCTCTGAAACATTTACGACATTTAAAATTTTTTTTTCATACAGTTGTAAATTTCAATAAAGAAACATAAAGAGGTTGTTATAAATTGAAATTTTATTGTATATATTTAAAAAATCTAGTTTGGTTTGCGCATCAAACTACTTTTACTTTCCACTCTGGGAGGTGAAAATTTCAAATAAATCTTTATTTTTATGTTGCTAAAGAAAATTGTACTTAAGGTTTCTCGAGGAGCGAGTGACGAATATCAACTTTGCCAAAAATACAGCAGTTAAAAAAAAAAAAAAAGATCAAAACACTGTGCAAATACTCGTATAATCGCGATAAGGAGATATAGGACACGCTCAGCTGCCTCCAATTTTCACTTCTCTAAGCTGTTGCCCCTTTGTTTCTTCATTTTTCTCCTCAAATTAATTATCAAATTCTCACATAATTCACATTTACACGTTTTCTATTACTGATAAAAATAAAAAGTGAGTGTATATAAAAAGAATATAAGGGACTTTTTATTTGAATAAAAATTAATTTATTTAGAAAAACCTACTATGGTATTTACTAACACTTATTTCCATATTTGTTATTGTTAATGTTATTGCATATCAACTTAAACATGATTTATATAAAAAATAATGAACCTTGATATTAAGGATAATACCTAATTGATCTAAAAAATAATTTAGTTTTACAACGAGTTCAACGGAAGTTCTTTCCGCTAATGAACAAATCGAAAACAATTTTTAAAAAAATTATAAAATAGTACTTTCAGTTAATAGATTTTAAATCGGTTAATAGAGTTGCTGTAAATCCCTGGAATATACGCGTCTTATAATATGTACAATACATTTTGCGAGTCTCAGTGTCGGATTTACAGAATCCGATATTTTCGGTTTATTTCTTAATATGTATAACATCGGGGTCTGAGGTCTGAGGGTCGGAGGTCTTATTATCTGATCTCCCCCCTTGCCGAAGACACCGGAAGACTCCGTAGACGCCGCAACTGCAATGCCACCCAGACTATGCACCATGCAAGATGCACCTAGCCTGCCCCTACCATCACGACAGAGTCCAGGACATGGAGACCAGCCACCGATCGAGAAAGACGTTTTCACGAATACCGGGCGAAGCGATTACATGGTTTTCACCTACTAGCCAACTTTGACAAGGGAAGTGGCAATTTATATTACTCATCAATGAAGTAACCGCGGGAGCGAGACTGTCACTAGATAAGCCATATTCCTTCATTTATGAGACCACCCTCTGAAATCGATTTATACTTAACATTATAATAATTTGTATTGAAATAATATACTAACACGAGTTGCCCCTCCATCATCAGGTAATCATAATTTTGTTAGAAAGAAATATAAGTAATGAGCAGAAAGTCTTACAAATTTCAACCCTCTTTTTCCACACCAATTTAATCAATAACAATTAAAAAATACAATCGGGATACCTGAAGTAAGACACGGACAGGTCTAGATGTATATGGACTCATGGGGTCTAAAAAGATATATGATATTTCAGTCGAAACTCTGAATTATAAATTTTGGACGTTTAAAATATATCCCTATCTTATATATATGTAAGTAAAACTAAAAATTATGCCTTCATTCATAATATAATATAAGCCCATAGCTTAGTGGTTAAGACGCAGTCTTACCAATTTGATGTCTATTGGCGGTGCCGGTTCGAATCCGGCCTGGGACGTTGACTTTTTTCATTGAGTGGCGGTTGGACGAAATGAAGAACTTTGACCCCCAACCATGGTTAGGCAGTATAGGACTCCAATGGGAGTCTTGGCCGAAAAAAAAAATATATAAGGACAAATTAGAACCTGAAAAGTGGGCTTAGTATTCTCGATATGTCTAAGTAAAAAAAATATATGAATTAATGTGTTACTGTTAGTTTCTGACATTACGGCAGGATGAGAGGTTTATAAATATGTATTATATTAATATTATTATTATTATTGGTCATTTTTGTCCCATAACACTAGTTAGGCAGTTGACAATGTGAGGAGGCATATTTAGTGTAATACCAGCAAATTATACCCAGAAATATGTCATCAATATATTTTAATGATAAAAAATTACCACAGATAATTATAAAAAAAAAGTTTATATTAGAAAATAAATAACAATAGAATATTTAGTATGTTCACTTACACGACTTTCCTAACCTGTTTTTGTGCAAAGTCCAATACAAATATTGTTGTATATATCCTCCCTAACAGAAATACGAATTTTGACTGTCGAAGTAAAGGAAATTTTTTTTTTAATTATTACAAAATAGGAAAAAACACTTTATTATAAAAGATTATGCTGTCCAACTATGGTTTTACACACAACAAAATATACATCTTTGAATATCGATAAGAATCCAGGTACGAATCCGGTTGTAGCAGATAATTAGCCGTGAGCCTAATTATGGAAAGAAAAAAATAGTGTTGAGAGAAAGAAAATATATGTAACTAATAAAATATGTAAACATAATATGAGAATAAATAAACAAAATATAAAGTTAAGTTAGACAAAAGAAGTGGATAGAAAACATAACAATAATAATATAGAGACGTAAATGTTTCTAAAATCTTATGTTTTCAGATGGTATAGCATACGCCTCATTATCTAAAACTTTGTTTCAACCTGAGAAAAATATTCTTTCTATAGCAATTTATCCAATTGTAGGAAGTGTCAGGTTTGCGTAAGAAAGATATTAAAATGGTAGATGAAAGTAATTTATTGTTAACTGACGTTTCGCCCCACTTTTCAAGGCTTCATCAGGAATGTCAGATTGAAACAGAGATGACAATTTCAGTTAACAATAAATAGTTTTCTTTTACTATTTTGATAGCTTTATTGACCGCCACCCGGACTATCTTCCTTTAATCTACTTCATACGGTCAACTGTCTTCTTTCAATATTTATAAAATTATTTATTAATTCATATCTATACATTTTTCAGTACAACTAACAATGAGAAATAGTTAATAATTACAAATAGAAAAAATTAAAAGTACTTCAGAGCATTTGTTTTTGTTTTTTTAATTCGGCATTTAATTAAATAATCTGTCAGATTATTTCGATGAGGATAAGACTTAGCTGATCCCTGTAGGTAAGGGAGCCCTTCGGGGTCCACCAAAACTCAAAAAGTGGATACTCATAATTGTGGAGAAATCTGGCGGTTGGGTAAGATTGTGACCAAATCATCTTCTTTTACAACCGTTGGTCTGGTAACAATACTTCCTTACAAAGTACTGAAATTTGATGGTTTGTATCGGTACAGGTTTTTTTTTATTATTATAAGTAAGATTATTACTATTAATATATTCTGTACAATATTATTATTAATTTGTAGTTGAAAACAGTTTATATGAAAATAACTGGTTATTAATGATTTTTTTCCACTATCTTGATTGTTTCGTTGCAATGTGCATAGGTTTTGCTAAGCCCTGCCATTATATGTATTAGCATGTTTTATGTGTACGTATTAAGGGTTTATTTTGAAATTAATAATATATCGGTGAATGGGGATCTTAATTTCGCTAATGAAATCCCTTGGAAGACCGAAGTGGGATATAATACTGAAGATGGAGACAATCCCACTGAGGCTTAATGAGCCAAGCTGGCCGCATCGTGGTGGTTAATCCTCCTACCCCCTTCCAACTAATAACCCCGCCCTAAGTGCCCATGTGGGGCAGTTGTCGCACGATTATAACAATCCCAGCCTCTACATTCCGATATTGGTTCCTTTTAGGAGTGGCTGTCGATCCTTTGATTACAGTCAAAGTAACAAACAGATAATAGTATTTGAAAAGCTAAGCTAATAAGAAACGAAAATAAAAACATTTTATCCTACAATAATAATAAAAAAAAAAAATTTTTTTACCGCTCGCTACAAACCATGAAGGGTCAGGGGTGTTTAGAGGGATTCAAACCCGGGTTATTGGAGTTCATAGCACAGTGCCTTACCACTAGACCACTTGTTCCTATTTACTATTACTTTAGCTAATTTATCATACACAGAATTTAAAATTAAGTATAAAACTGAATAAAGTTCAATCTGTAAAAGTTGAGGATTGGTGTAGCTCATTGTTAAGGCAATGAACTACTAACTCTAAAGACCTGGGTCGAACTCGTCTGTGGCACGTAACTATATTCTGTTACTTGTCAGCATTGTGGGTTCGGGAGCTCTCCAAGGTCATATTTACAGCTGAACTTCAGCCGATTTGAACAGAACTTCAGTTATCCATAGAAAGTGTATACTCGAACATACTCATTTGTACAGATTCAATATCTGCACTCCATAGTCTATCAAATTTGAGTCAAAGCGGACCTACGATAGTCAAAATTCACAACTATATAGACATGCTAAAACATCTTTAAAAAAGTGTCTCCTTTCTCTGAACTCCAGGGCACTCAGGAATAGCTGGAAATGAGGCAGCGGATAAAGCGGCTAAAGAAGCTGCTACAATGAACGTTCCACCACTCCAAATTTACGAGCCGAAAGACATAAAGGCATTTTTAAGGAATAGAATCCGAAAAAGTTGGGATTCAATGTGGGCTGACGTACCACTCACCAATAAACTAAAAAATGTTTTAAAAAACACACAAAAGTGGACTAGTGCCACAAGGGGAAACAAAAGAGAAGAAGTGGTTGTTGCAATAGTCAGAACAGGACATTCCAAATTAACACACCTCCACTTAATCACAAAAGAGGACCAACCTATATGCCAAACCTGTCAGTCCCCATTATCGATAAAGCATATAATTGAACAATGCTCATCATTTCGTCAAGCCTTCGAAAATAATAAAATTTCTCGTACAAGAGAATTGACCCTTAAATACTCAACAGAATCCATAGACAAAATAATAAAATTTCTGAAAGAAACTCAACTTTATACTAAAATGTAATCCACCAATATAGACCAGTGTAAAAAGGAAATAGTCTACATTCAACTGTTAAATGTCAAAGACAAGAAGATAAATAAAGTAAAAAGGGTGTGATAACCGAGATGTTGATCGCCCTGAATAAAAATTTAATCTAATGTAATCTTTAATTGGTTAAAGTCTTTCAATCGAGCGTGATTCGAAGCAAATCACCTCCTTGTACAATCGTTGATCTAGAAACATAGAAACTTCCACACAGATTACTGCACCGCTGTCCCTTCATGGGTTTTAGCGATATAGATTTAATAATTAATACTAACTTAATAATAAGTACAAGTTATTAAAAAAATAAATAAATATAATGGGTTTCTGATCTCTATATATTGTTATATATTATTTTAAAATCAATGATAACCTTTGTAATAAGGTTTCATTGATAACGAGAATTGATTTTGTATAAGGTTAGCAATAATCATTAACTTGATTCTGAAAATTATCACCAAATGATAAAACATTTAGTTTGTTGATTGTAATGTTATCTTAGTATATTTTTCATTTAAAAAAATTTTTTTTCTTTCCTTTCTTAGTAGGCAATCTTACATTACGAGTACTTTTATTATTTAAAAAACAAAACAAATACATACATTTTTGAATAATAACATTTCATTGGCTCACAGAGGAAACAAATTATTTTCTAGTTTTGAATTTTTTGGTTATTCCTTTCTAAAATATTAAAACGATTAAACTCCAAAGAATTTATTAATATCATAAAAATCTGCTTATAAAATAACATAAAAATGTAATAATAAATATCTCAAAACTTAAATTTTCGACTTAATGTATCTCACCTGTAAACCGATGATATATAAGTAAACGTTCTTTTGTTGCCATTGTGGCATCATAAGGTTAGCAGGCTCGATCCACTGAAGGCGTGTTTTCACATCAGTAACGTTTTAGCCCCGGGAATAGTATTGAATGGGGTTTGTTACATTTATTACAATAAATTGATAGGTGGCAATATATTGAATAGTCATA
>NW_027108922.1:345247-345585 GCF_000696795.3 Halyomorpha halys
GCCAGACTCGATCAAAAGCCTGCTCTATATCAAAAAAGACTCCCGCGCAGTACATTCCGCGCTCCAAAGAAGACGAGACAACGTCCACCACACGAGTCATATATTACTATAGGAATTCTTAATCCTGTATTAGGCAACTTAAAAGAGACATAATGAAAAAATTTTTAGCCAGAGAGGCACTTACTTACTCCATCAGAAATCTTTATCGTATAAATTAAAATTTATACCAAGAATTAGAGGCAATACAAAAAAAGGCCTTTAAAAAATATGTTCATAGTTGGCAATGAGCTTGCAGACAGAACTGCTTAAGAGGCACTCACACTCCATTTTTTTTTAAT
>NW_027108922.1:346188-347610 GCF_000696795.3 Halyomorpha halys
CCCATAGCTCAACTCCGTATGTCCAGATAGGCCTTATAATAGTCATGTAGATCAGTCTTTTGTAATGGACTGGAAGTTTGAACCGTTTGTCTAGTAAGTGCTGTAATAGTCGTAATCGGCGAACAGTTTCCTGTCTTTTCAATCATGTATGAGGATTTCATGTCAGTCGTTTGTCCAGATTTAGTCCTAAGTAACGGATCTGTGATTTGGTGGGATTTATTGGAGTTTATTTTAATTCTCCAGTATTGGCGCCATTCAGTAGACCTCTTAAAATAGAAATGTCAGAATTATTAGTAAAACCGCAGTTGACATCCACACACAAGTCACATAGGTAAAAATTTTTTAAAAGCACATTGCCTCCTTTCCAAATTACAGCATTTATTTGGTTTTAATTTATTATTATTATTATTATTATTATTATTATTATTATTATCCCATCATTTTGCGTGAGTAAATTGGTGTGTGTTAGTGAGAGTTGGTGTGTGTATGTATCTTTATAATTATAATAGTCCTTAGGCGTGGATGACCAAAAGGTTTTATGCTTTAAACAAGAATAAACAAACAAAAATTTTTTTTATCGTCGTCGATATGTCGATATATGTATAAATCTATGTATGAGAGCGTGTGTTCAAATAAGTCTATCAAAGTTTAATCTATCAGATAACATTGAAGAATCCAGCATTAACTGAGAAAATAACAAAATTAATTATTTCACTGAATGAAATTCGACTAAACATTTTCCAACGAAAGTAAATTCATCAGTTTGACTTAAATGGAGGAAGTTTCTGGATTAGGGGAAAAATGCAGGAAAAAAACTTTATATTAAATAAGCTACACTGCGTAACTCTTTACATTTTATTAATTTTACTTTTAAAAAAGTTATTAGGTTCAAACTGGCTTCATAACTTTTTATGAGGCGTATGTAAGAGAAATTTTTGAAAAACTAATAAAAAATAAAGTTTATCTTAGAAAAAAAAAAATGAAAGTAATAAATAAAAATGAACCGAGTTCTCCTTCCCACCCGAATGTCGGGTAAAATTACCTTTTGAAACTTTCATTTTTTCATCAAACTTTTCCTCAAAATAGACTTTGTACTTTAAATTCTGACAATATCTGAAAAATGTTCATAGAAAGGAATATTGAATATTTATTTATGGTCCATTATTATTAGACCACATTGTTCTTGAAGCCAAAATCTAAATATAATTTCATTATTTAAAATTAAATATAAAGCAATAATCAAAGTCAGTACAACTATCTTATATTCTGGAATAATCATAATTAATGTGCTAATTACGCAGATTCCAACTATTGCAGCACTTACTAGACAAACGGTCTAAACTTCCAATTCATTACAAAAGACTGATCTACATGACAATAATAAGGCCCATCTGGACATACGGAGTTGAGCTTTGGGGCTCC
>NW_027108922.1:347830-352830 GCF_000696795.3 Halyomorpha halys
TATTATTCCTTCCATAATAAACTCCCTAAAACCCCACTAGTTTCTAACCTTGCTTCCTCTTCCATTCCTGGCAATCCTCCGAGACACCTGAAAAGAAGATGGCCTCGTGACCTTATATTGTAAACTTTTTTAGAGTTCTACTACTGGGTAGTTTCTCTACATCCTGTATCATATCATTATGTCATTATGATCAAATTCACTTGTTGTATTTTTTTTTATACAGTTGTAAATATCAATAAATAAATTTTAAAAAAAATGTGCTAATTGAACCCCGTAGCCAGTAATATGAGTAATTTTTAATATATATGATTTGTTTTCAATATATCTAAGTTAAAAGTTTGCTATAACAAAAACTTAAAGAGTAAAGGGAGAGAGAAATGACCAACTTGGTTGCTACTACACTGTCTTTATTTGAGTCCATCTCGTCTACATATACATTTTAATCAACTGATCTACTCGATCAGCTAATATGGGTTGTACTAAACATATACAAAGGAAAAAGCTTCACATTAAATATCATAAAATAATTTAAATATAAAATTGTCTGTTAAAAACTTTTTATGTAAGTTATGAAATAACAGGCTTACAGCCTTGTAAGTACATGGTAGATAAGTTTATTGTTATTATTAATTTAATTTACTCTTGCGTTGTGAGGTAGATAATAAAGCTGTTGTTGTTGAATATATTCTCCATTTTGAGGCTGCTGCTTATCGAGATGGCGGAGAACAGTTAGAGGCCTCTCAAGTTGGCGGCGCACTAATCACGCCCGCATTGTCTACTCCCACCAATCGAAACTTAACTCGAGTTTATCTTCCGCTTATAATCGATTATACTCGGGTCCTTACCTCCGTATGTTGCTCGTGTACTGATTAGTATACCTTACAACTAGAAGGACGAATCTCACTTATGTGAATCGATGAATATCAAAAATTAATTGAGAAATATGTAAGTGTTTGAGTAGTTTTAAACATTTTTATTTAACCCGTTGGTGGTAACATTTCCTACTTCGTTATGAGGAGCATCGCGTCTCTTAGGTGGGTACAGACTTTTCCTTGACTTAGAAATATCCACAGTTGCGAAAATTGTTGTTTTGATCTCCATAGTGAATTGAGAGAGTGAGAAATAATAATTATTTCGTTTTAACAATCATATATGAAAAAATTAAAAAATGAAAAGGGATGATATAATGAAACATATATTTTGCTGTGGATTATACTCGATGACCTGGGAAAATCTGTTTACTATATATAGGTGCCAGGATTTAAAAGGGATCGCTGGAAACGAGTTAGCTGACGTTTCATCAAATCAAGTACTTGCTCTTTCTGGTCAGGGCGTGGCAATTCCATTCAGTCTTTCTCTGAAAATGAAATATCATGTAGTTGGCAATCCATGTGGTGTAGAAAATCCACCTAGAAAATTAAATACTTAAAATATAACTGAAACATGAATGGACAACAACAAACCATTCCAATCGCAGAGAAGAGGTGACGATAACTAGATTGGGAATAGGACATAAAATTAAATCCATAACTTTCAGAAATTACGTTTCTATATGATGAAAAAAACATGAAATAGGTATTGACTTTTTTAAAGAAAAAATAAACTAAAAACTAGATTTAAACTCCAAATTAAAACACTTTTAAATATCGTATTAAAGAAAATTAACTATTTAAAGAGCTTAGAATCTTGGGATGGAAATAAATAAATAAAAATAATAGTAATAAAACCTAAAAAATTGAAGTATCTTAACAAAATTTGAAACATGGGTGTTGATGACAATAGGTTTTTACGCCCTAAAGCCGTAAACAACAACAAAAGCTACAAAATTGGAGGGAAGAGGGTTACAGAGGGATTAATCCCATGAAAAGCGAAGTCAAAAGAGCAGGTCTTACGATGAACTCCGAGGGCGTGGCAAAGACGTAGGAGCCAACTACCTGCTTCCTTCTGGTTTAGTATTGACTACAATAGCGGACCTGTTATCCTCAACGCAAACTTGAGCTCCTAAGGCTTAGTACCCTCCCTGACTTTTATATTCCTTTCTGTTGAAAGGAGAGTAGGGTAGGTATCCCACCCGTCTCCCTGGATTATAGCATATATTTTTCAATTTCTAACGGCCTTAATATTTTTTTTTCATCATTGCAATAAAATCCTTTTCGATATCAGCTAATTCTCAACCTCTTTGAAATAGTTTTACGGGACTTACATGCCAAATTTTCAAAATGGTTTTCTCTAATATACCTTTTATTTTGTTGGTTTGAAATATTTAACCGTTTCACATTTTTACATAATCACTTGAAATAAAAATAATTTTATTTATTTTTAATTGAATAAACTGTTTTAGGCAAACATTATTTTAAAGCAGTACAAAAAGGGAGATAAAAAAATAAGTTGGTTAATAGAAAAGTTAAAATTTATATTGTTTAGGGAATATATTAAAATGATTTTTAATTTAAAATGACATATGTCCACAAATACATAATAAGGTAAGCAAAAAAAAAAGTATTTAAAAAAAAAATAGAATTGTAAACACACAATTATTATTGTGTATTTACAATTGTGACATAATGTTCACAAATTATTGAAATTAAGTATATAAATATAAATATTGAACTGCTGTATGTAAATCTGTAAAAGAAAATATTTAGGTGCTATATAAAATTTGTTGATTGGAAATATTTTTATTTTTAGAACTGGATAATAGGTAGAGAAGCGCAAAACGTTGTTGAAACGTAAAAAAATGATTTAAGAATGAAAATTGATTCCTGAAAATAATTATAATAAAGTTTTCGTTTTAGTTTCACTTAACCAATATATTAGCTGTCCATTTAACAGGACTTATTCCAGGAAATCATTCTAAGAATTATTAATATTTAATCTACAATAATTCAACGTTGAAGAAGTGGTTATGATCAAAATGCTAAAATTAACCGCTTTATTTCTATTTTTCTATTACACTATTTCCAAAGAACAATTTTAAAATTTCATAGCATTCCAACCAATCCTAACACTGGTCATGACACATGTGTGCTCGCTTTTAATAATAACCCATTAATTGTATCCCAAAATCTCCTATCCCATATCATAGCCACTCGAAAATTTGTGTCGTAATTGGAGGATTAAGATAAATTCCAACAAATCCCATCAAATCACCTTTACCCTTCGTCGTATACCTACTGACTTCCCTACAGTTTCATTTAACGATGTTACTCTTACTACATTTAGACAAGCGATTAACCTGGAATCCTCACACCAGACTGAAAAGACAGGAAACTGCACGTCGATTTCGACTATTTCGATAGCACTTACTAGAGAAACGGTCTAAACTTCCAACACATTACAAAAGACTGATCTAAATGACTATTATAATGCCTATCTGGACATACGAAGTTGAGCTTTGGGGCTCCACTAAACCTTCGAATTCCTCTCGTATTCAATCCTTACAATCCAAAATCCTTCGTAAAATCCTCAATGCTCCTTACTTTGTCACAAATAAAATCATACATAAAGACCTTAATGTTCCCTATGTAACCGATCTAGCCCGAACCAGATATCACTTCTTCCATTATATACTCTCTAACCACTCAAACCCCCTAGTTTCTAATCTTGCATCCTCTTCCATTCCTGACAATCCTCCAAGCCGCATGAAAAGACGATGGCCACGAGACCAGCTAATGTAAAATGTCATTAGAGTGCTACCAATGGGTAGTTTCTCTACACGCCTGTAACAATCCAATTTAACTTAGATCAGATTTACTAAATGTATTATAATGTACAGTTGTAAATAGCAATAAATAAATATTTAAAAAAAAAGCGAGAAATATTAAAAGTATATTTTCTGAAAACTATTGAAATTTAATGTAGTCGATAATTGAAAGGTTCATGTGGAAAATTAGTAGGCGAAGCATAGCTATAGTGAATAATATAGAAATATATAAAATGATACAGGGTTAATTTCAGTTTAAAGTGGGGAAGGGGAGTGAATTTTGTGTGACGTGCATTCACATTATTTAATGTAATGGTCGGACATGAGCTTGATGTGCATTTGCTTCACCACACCGTCACTGGTAGAGGTCACATTTAGCTGGTCGTAAATAGTGGAACAGTAGTAGATAAGGTTGCCAACCGATCCATACTCATTACGATAAAACGACCAGCTATTGTCTCTTCCGGAGCAGATTGGAGTTGTTCCTAATAGAAGCCAATCACATTCTCTGCCAGTTTAAAATGACACAATAGTACCCCATTACGGAGGGAACCACAATTCACCACAGTCTATTAGGAAATAAGAATATTGCGTGCATCAGTCATCATTAACTGGGAGAAAATGACCAACAACAGTATGAAGTATAAAATTTTAGAAAATAATGGCTGTAATAGAAAGTTTAGAAAATTCTATAATAGTATTTGATATGCACTCACTTTAAAGCAGTTGTGGACAGGACAGGATCTGTGAGAGGAAGATATGAACAGATTACAGCAGAATCGCCTGGTGTCAGCCTTTTCATGCAATATTTATTGTCAACATTTTTATTTATTCGTACCCCTTTTTGGTTTTTTATTAAATTTATATTCCTTTCATTGGTAAATCCATTGGAAACATCTCATGGGTTATGGTTAGTTGTTTTTTTTTATTTGTACATAATTTAATGAACTATCATGTATGTACAAAACGTTTCGTAAAATTTATCATTCCTTTTGTCTCAGATATTTATTTGAAATACTGTCTTAAGGAAAATGCTATACAAATCGAAATCGTTAAAGCTATTTTGGTGCTGCTATCTATGAAAATATGTTTTTCGAATTTACCCGCCAATACTTTGGTATTGCTATATGTAAAGATTTATATTGATTTAATGAGGAAAATTGAAGTTTGATTTATATTATTGTATTTAGTTAAATTAAACATATATGTATTTATTATTATGATTTGGTAACATAAATTGGACCTATATATGCAATGGAATTCGTTTTTAGCAACTTTAACGTGCTACGAATCGACC
>NW_027108922.1:354435-354853 GCF_000696795.3 Halyomorpha halys
TTTTTTTTAGAGAATTTAATGAACTATCAAGTATGTATAAAACGTTTCGTAGAATTTATCATTCCTTTTGTCTCAGATATTTATTTGAAATTCTGTCTTAAGGAGAATACTATACAAATTTAATCGAAATCGTTTTTGGTGCTGGTATCTATGAAAGCATCTTTTTCGAATTTACCCGGCAATACTTTGCTATTGCTATATATAAAGATTTATATAGATTTAATGAGGAAAATTGAAGTTTGATTTATATTATTGTATTTAGTTAAATTAAACATATACGTATACTTTATTATTATGATTTGGTAACATAAATTGGACCAATACAGGCAATGGAATTTTTTTTTTTTTTTATCATCTTTTTGCTACGAATCAACCATTATCTGTTATATATATAGTGAGAGAGAGAGAGAGAGAGAGA
>NW_027108922.1:355613-358014 GCF_000696795.3 Halyomorpha halys
ACTTTTATGGGAAGACTGATTTTGCATCTCTCTAACCAAGGATTCATAATTAGGTGTATATCCTGACAAAGATAATAATAATAGAGGCGTTTCGTCTTGAGACAAGTTTAACAAGTAAATCAAAATATATTGTGCTGTGTGGGGAGTGTCAGGCTGTCAGGGTTCTAGGAATTAATAACCTTTGAAAATTTTCATAGTGCATTCAAATGTTGCTAGAAAGTTTTTTTCTTCTACAACCCCTTTGAAGTCCATAGGACGTGGAATTCCCTTCCGGACATTGTAAGCGATCGGCGATCAACCAAAATTGGTCTCGCGATCAACTTATTGGCCACCCCTGATATAGATAATGTGTTCATCAGTTTTTTTCTGTTGGAGAATCCGGGGATTTTATTATCTTTAAATCTTCCCATGGTGAATGGAAACATTTTGAAAAAAAAAAAGTGTACGCAAA
The DNA here is from genome assembly GCF_000696795.3 of Halyomorpha halys. Taxonomy (NCBI): domain Eukaryota; kingdom Metazoa; phylum Arthropoda; class Insecta; order Hemiptera; family Pentatomidae; genus Halyomorpha; species Halyomorpha halys. Next base: position 356,065 of record NW_027108922.1, read on the forward strand.
TTGGTCCAGCAATTCAAAAGTTTATTGTGGATAAAGATTCAACCATTCTCTTTTATACATATAAATATCATATAACAAAATAAATTTCTTATAAATATTCTTCAGAATAGTATATAAACTATATACTAAAATTAACACCTATAAACACTAAAATTATTTACAATTACAAAATAACTATTTAATGTAAATATGAGTTACTATACTTCAACAATAAGTATATAAGAGAGCGAAAGATTTGTAATTCTACTCTTTTTCACCTTTATCCTCAGAGTAACGGTATGAGAACTGTGTAATAAGATCTTACTAAAAAGGATCTTTCCTAATTGGATAGTGATATGTGAGGACCAACCAGGATTTATCAGTATCCAGTGCACCCTTTTGTATGCTATTATATACTACTGTAAATAGAACCTCGAGGATAGTATACACCCATATCTAATCTTCGTTATTTTTCTCCAATTTATTTTGAAAAAAAAAAAGAATTCTATGATAAATAAATAAATATCAATGAGGAGAAGATGGTTGTGGGTGTAATCAATAAAAACATAAATAAGTAAAAATTTATTTTTAGTGCTAACGTTTCGGCCTGATTGACTTGGTGCTTGAACAGCCTCTAGAAGCCCTGGACGCCTGGACTAGAAAGTCTGGCTGAAACGTTGGCACTAAAATAAGTTTTACTTATTTGTGTTCTCAAATACGCTTATTTGATAATAATTTCCTTCCCTCCTTTTTTTTTTTTTCTGTACGCTATTTAGTACTAAAATACGCATTAAACTTTTTTTCTGCATAGAAAATTAAACTGCCATTATTGCTATGCCGTGACGTCATTTCGACACATTTCGATACATTACATGCTAGACTTCTCTACTCAGTGCGAGTTTTATTTCAATTAAATTTGTTTATTTTTATTTGTTATTTAAGCATTAATCTATAATGAGCTATATTCCTTATTGTTCTTATGGTATTAGATAATTGCAAAATTACTACTATAAAGAATCCACAAACGTTGTTTATCTAGATGTCAAAACTAGAAACATTTACGTAAAGCTGGCTTGGAGGAATCCAAAATTATTATTAAATCTAAATAATAAATTATATTTTGGTAATTATCACTTAGGTGTAAATATATTGCAAAATACTAATTGCATGTACATTAGAGATGATATTTATTCCGAAAGATTACTTACAGAAACTAAAAACGTAATGATTTTACCTTCGTGTTGGAAAACGATATATTTACAGATATATATTTAACAGATAGTAACGATATGTGACAGATTTGTAAACATTTCTAAATTTTGCTGATATCCATTACAAAAAACGGATCTACATGACAATTATAAGGCCTATCTGGACATACGAAGTTGAGCTTTGGGGCTCCACTAAACCATCAAATTCCACCCGAATTCAATTCTTACAGTCCTAAATCCTTCATAAAATCCTTAATACTCCTTATTTTGTCACAAATCAAGGCATCCATCAAACGACCTCAATGTCCCATATGTTGCCGGTTTGGCCAAAACCAGATACCATACCTTCCAGGATAAATTCCCCAACCATCCAAATCCACTTGTTTCTAACCTCGCTTCTCCTTCATTACCTAATAATCTTCCTAGGCGTCTGAAAAGAAAATGGCCTCGGGATCTTCTCCTCTAGAAATGATATTGGAGTTCTATCAATGGGTAGATTCTCCACATTTTTGTATCATGTCACTATGTCACCTACCGCAAATTTACTTGTTGTATATATTTTTATACAGTTGTAAATAACAATGATAAAATATAAAAAAAAAATTGCTGAACACAAATCTAGGTTTGTTGCAAAAATTCACAAACATTAAAGCATCAATTCAAAGTATGTATATTTGTACTTTCCACTTTCACGAAACCGCATTCCATGGTTGTTCTTGAAAGAAATAAAAATAATGATATTTCTTTTAACAGAAAAATG
>NW_027108922.1:358928-360315 GCF_000696795.3 Halyomorpha halys
TTTTGATTTATTTAATAAATAATTACCTTGTCTCAAGAAATTGAAATAATATAATTAAATTATTTATTTTAACAAAAAAATCACAATTTTGATTCTTTTTTTTATGTTTAATTTTCAATCATCTGGTTATATTAAACAACTGTTTAAGGAGTTAAAATAGAATAAAAAACAATCTGTAATATTTTTATTTAGATCAACTAACACAGTTGTATTAAAAAAAAAAAGTGGCGTTCATGAAATCCTCTTCTTTTCAATAATAATTTTAATATTCTCTAAGAATATTTTATAGAAATGCTTTTATTATACAATAAAATAGTATTAAAACTATTCCTATTTCAACTACTAATAATTGATAATGGGAAAGTTCCGTTTTATTAATAATTCTAGATTATTTTTCATTATGTTTAACCTTTATTGTTTTTATGAGCCATAAAACTTCCTTTGCTCCTTCTCAGTTTTCAGAGCTTGAGGTTCAGCTGAAGTATAATGTATTAGGGGTTTTATCACATTACCCAGGACTAATGGGAGCTATTGGTGGGTTTCTTGTGTATTACGGATTACTATCTTGTTTCTTCTTCCTCTCTTTGAAAATTCAGTAACTTATTGAAGAAAGATTCCTTCAAGGACATAGTTCTCAGAAAGAGGAGCAAGTTGTTGAAGGACACTCGTGACTGACGCTAATCACTAAATGCTAGGGTTGTTGCCACGCCTATAGAGACAACTTTAACTCATCAATATCTTAGGCGCTCCAGTAAACACAATCAGCTAGTTTAACAGATCTCCGACAATCTCCTTGTCTAACCTCCGCCACTTCCCAACATCCATCCAAGATTCAATCCCTGTCTGATTTTACAATTGCTCAACTACAGTTCAAACTTTAAACTGTTCTGGGTTGTTGAATTTATTATAGTCCTGTTTCCTACTGTCTTAGTGAGGGCCAACATAATTTATTTATAATTGGTAGGGGGTTTGCAGAACATTTTCAATTCCTTCCAGCATTAAGTCCTCTAATATTTCTTTTAAAATCTTTAATAAAAATAAATAGTTATATTAAACTGTTATAACAAGAATCCTGCATTTTACCATTCTAACTCCATCTTTTACATATTCTACTTTATTTAAACAATATATTGTGATATTACACATCTCTTATTGACTAAAATCAAAAAGTGTTCACTGTTGTAAAGAAGAGAACCATTTTAAATTTAAGGTAATACTTACTTTAACATAAATTTAATACGTATTGAATATTTAGAAAAATATTTAAAAAAAAAAGATAAATATTAATAATGAGGTGTAGATAGTTGACCGTAGATTAATGATTGGAGAAGTTTGTGGGGGTGCGGTTAGCAAAGAACAACATAAATAAAGAAAACCATATTTATTT
>NW_027108922.1:360724-361884 GCF_000696795.3 Halyomorpha halys
AATTTTAATCTCCCGCCATGGGATCACGTGACCAAATACTAGCCTCCCATTGGCTGTCTAATGATGAGGTGACCGACCACGTGAGTGGTGAAGGGTAGGTCGAAGTAAAAATTTAAATTCAACCCCCCCCCTCCTCCCCCCCCCGGTAGATCACGTGACCAGTAGTAGGGTCAAAGCTAGGGTCCAAAGTTCAAGGACACGTGGTTAAGGCTGGTTCGAGGCTAGAGTCCAAGGACACGTGGTTAAGGCTGGTTCGAGGCTAGGGTCCAAAGTCCAAAAAGGCTCATTTACTGTGCCAGAATCGGCTTATTCTCCCTACTTATACCTCTATCGTATTCATTGCATTATCCTAACTATTTATCCTTATCGTTATATATTATTATTTACGTATTCTATCATTTAATTTATATTTAGTTTTTCTGAATTGATAATTCTTATAGTTATTATTATTTTAAATTTATTATATTCTAATATCTCTTTCTTTCATTTCGCATATTTGTTATAAAACCATTTAACGGTTGCCTCTCCTTCACTCCTTCTTTACCTTTTTTTTTGTATTTACTCTTTCTCGGCCTTTATTTAATCTCAACTTACTTCTTTATTTTCCGTCTTTTAGTACGTTAAAGTTTGTTTTCTCATATCTGATTTTCTATTTTTACTTGTTATTATGTCTCCTGATAATTTTTAACCTAGTAGTTTGCAATAATATTTTTTTTTTATATTCTTACCATAGTCTATTTTATGCCATAACGTTTTTATTTCTTCTTTTTGTCTATTTTTATAGAATTCACTTTTCACTTATATTTATATAATTTTAACACTATTTTAATTTACTTTATTGCATTCTTGTCTTATTATCCAACTTTTTCAAAGTATTTTTAGTTGTTTTTGTATCTTGTTAGCCCTTAAGAAACCAGACAAAGTGGGTAAAATATCAAATGATCCTCTATTTCATAAGAATTATAAATAATGAATAATTCTTAATTTAAATTTAACAAATAAATTAAAAGTTAATCATAACTTTGTTTTGTTCGTATTATTAATATTAATGATTGGAGAAGTTTGTCGGGGGGGTGCGGTCAGCAAAGAACAACATAAATAAACAAAACCATATTTATTTATTTTATGCCGACGTATGACGTGCAACTGAAGTTGCAGTT
>NW_027108922.1:361934-363525 GCF_000696795.3 Halyomorpha halys
TAAACAAAACCATATTTATTTATTTTATGCCGACGTTTCGACCTGAGTTTCAGGTCTTCATCAGGGGTTATGGCGTAGAAGGTAGGCCTGCAACTTCAGTTGCATCCCCCGACAAACTTCTCCAATCATTAATATTAATAATACGAACAAAAGTTATATTCAACTTTTAATTTATTTGTTAAATTTAAATTAAGAATTATTTATTATTTATAATTCATATGAAATAGAGGATCAATTGACATTTTACCCACTTTGTCTGGGTTCTTAAGGGCTAACAAGATACAAAAACAACTAAAAATACTTTGAAAAAGTTGGATAATAAGACAAGATGCAATAAAGTAAATTAAAGAAGGATTAAAATTATATAAATATAAGTGAAAAGTGAATTCTATTAAAATAGACAAAAAGAAGAAATAAAAACGTTATGACATAAAATAGGCAACGATAAGAATATAAAAAAAATATTATTCCAAACTTATAACTTAAAAATTATCAGGGGACATAATAACACGTAAAAATAGAAAAGCAGATGTAAGAAAACAAACTTTAATGTACTAAAAGACGGAAAATAAAGAAGTAAGTTGAGATTAAATAAAGGTCGAGAAAGAGTAAATACAAAAAAAAAAGGTAAAGAAGGAGTGAAGGAGAGGCAACCGTTAAATGGTTTTATAACAAATATGCGAAATGAAAGAAAGAGATATTAAAATATAATAAATTAAAAATAATAATAACTATAAGAATTATCTAATTTATAAAAACTAAATGATAGAATACGTAAATAATAATAAATACTGATAAGGATAAATAGTTAGGATAACACAATGAATACAATATAGGTATAATACAATAACTTTAAAAGAAGTTTTAGTTTTCTTTTTTTTTTTGTATCTTTTTAGCCCTGATGAAGCTCTACAAAGTGGAGTGAAACGTCGGTAAATAAATAGTTGTAAACTATTTTTTGGTTCTTTTGACCTCAACCCCGACCCTCTTCTTCATAAAGCCGCGTTTTCAGTTATTATAAAAATTTGTTTGCATAAAAAAAATTAACTAGTGAATTAATTTCAAATTCTTTTAAATAGTTAAATATAGCTTGTAGCTGACTGGTTTCAATAGAAGAACCTGTTATTCCATAGTAACAAAATTACAGAATTGCATAAATAAATAAACTTTATCCGATTATAGTCTCAAAACAACGTATTTATCATTATAAGTCTGACGTTTCGGGCATTTTTGCCAATCTCAAGGACCTATCTTAATGCAATTTTAGAACCACATTAATTTAAAAAAAAACTTTATATAGGCCATCATAGCTGGTCATTAATTTCAGTATACAATTACCCTATTTTGTCAATTATTCATATTAAATTAAAAATTAAAACTTTCAATCACAGTTAATATTCTCTTTTACAATTTATCACAACAATATTTGTAACTTAGTGATATAGTGATAGATTTTTTTTTAACTTTATTTAAGTGATAGATATTACAATCTGCTATATTATTGTGGGCAATAGGTAATAGTAGTGAATCACCAGATTCATACTAAAATAAAATAAAATAAGAATGAAAATAAATAAAAAATAAATCAATA
>NW_027108922.1:363655-364017 GCF_000696795.3 Halyomorpha halys
TAGTGAATGGGAAGTTTAGAGCGTTTGTCAAGTAAGTGTTGTAGCAATCGGAATCTACGACCAGTTTCTTGTCTTTTTAGTCTTGTGTGTGGATTCCAAGTAAGTCTCTTTGTTAAAATGTATGTAAAAATACACAAGTTATGAAGTAGATAGTTGGCGTTGTGGTCAAAGAATAGTTAACAATTTACCGTCGTTCGGGTCTAAAAAGATACCAAAAAAACAAACTAAATCTTCTTTTAAATTTATTGTTTTATACCTATATTGTATTCATTGTATTATCATAACTATTTTTTCCCTATCGGTATATATTATTATCTACGTATTCTATCATTTGATTAATATTTAGTTTTTCAAATTATTTA
>NW_027108922.1:366312-367482 GCF_000696795.3 Halyomorpha halys
TTTTTTACTTTTATCATGCCATAGGCGTTGATGACCAGAGGGTTTTACGCCTTTAAGCAACAATCAACAACAACAACAAAAGATATAAACAAAAAACTAAAACTTCTTTTAAATTTATTTTATTGTACCTATATTGTATTCATTGTATTATCCTGACTATGTTTTCCCTATCGGTATATATTATTATTTACGTATTCTATCATTTGATTAATATTTAGTTTTTCTAATTATTTATTTATTATTAACCTAATTATTAATTATTTTCTTAATTATATAATTCTTCTTAAATTGTAGAAACGGCTATTAATTATGGGTAAATATTATGATATACACATTTTACCCATTAAATGTACCCTCATGCATATTCATATTTACATTTTATATTTCAAATATCTTTTATGCTTTATAATCTTTTTTTTTTAGTATTATAGAAAGGTTTTGGTAAATTGCTCGAGCAAATCCACTCGTGAATGGACCGCTAGCGACTAACGTTCTTTCATTCATTTCATGAAAATCCGCGTCCTCTTGAATACGGAGTACTATGAATGGTAACCAATACAGCACCGCGCGATTTACCGCTTCGTCGGAGCCGGACAAAAACTACGCCGTAGAGAAGTGTCGCCTCGCGGTTCCGGAGTTTCATTTTATTTAGCCAAGCGGTGAAATAGTTAAACAACAAAAATGTCCCGAAAGCCGGAGCCGAATCCCGGGCACAAAGGTCTATTGTATTTGGCCTGTCGCCTTCCCTCGGCGGAGCTCTTGTTCCAACTGGAGCCTTCATGAATATAACATTAACTACTCGACGTGAACTTGTCCGCATCCAGCCCGGCTGTCTTCTTGCTCCAGTGCCTCTCCAGTCAACGTATGTGCTCCTTCTTCTGGAAGAAATGTTATATATTAATGTCCTTTGATATTTGTCTTCAGTCCTTTTATAGAGATAATATTTTCATTCGGTTATTCTGCACATTAAAACGGCCAACAAGAATTATTAGTGTAGATTCTAGATATCAAATTTTGATTACTTATATCTACTAAATAGAAAAATTGTTATATAACATAACGTTGCAAAATATGTAGAATTTATTTAATTTAAATTTGATAAAAAATTATACCTTATTACGAAATATATATTTTTATATATAATATAAGTTATATCAACCATGTAAGGCC
>NW_027108922.1:372012-378232 GCF_000696795.3 Halyomorpha halys
TTTTATGTGTTTTTAAAAAATAATATACAATGGATGAATATAAAATATATAGCATATAAATATTCGAAAGAATTTGGCAATTATTGTTTTTCCTTAGCTTTTATGACAATACCCCGATTTTACTTTTAGTTACCTATATATCGACTATATAGTAAGGGAATTTATTGCAATCGTCCAAAATTTTAAATTCGGTTTTTTTTGGACAGAAATACACGTTTTGAGGTCTCCTGGGCCCGAATAATCAAGATTTGCTAAATGGTATTGTTGTATGTGTGTGAACAGACTAGCTCAAAAAAGAAATACCGTAAGAAACTGAAATTATATATTTAAGGTGGGGCATATGACTAGGAGGTGGTAGCCAAAATCGGGCGATTGGAAGTCCCACTTTATAGAGTCGATTTTTTACATTTAACTCAGTAAATGAATGAGTAATTAAGTGCTTATCTTCATGGAAATAGTTGAAATATATTCTAATACGAAAGAATTTAAAGTTAAACAAAAGCCAAACCTGACTGGAAAACGGGGAATTACCAACCTCTTCCGTCAGATTCTGTACACGACTTAGATTTCTATTTTAGAACTATTTTATTCTAGGTTATGTTATGTATCCAGTAGCCGTTCAGGATGCCAGGATAATCGCTGAAGGCAAATTCAAAAATAAATAAATTAATTAATTAAGATTGAGATATGTTTATGTTTATGTTAAATGTTGTATATATATATATATATATATGTATATATATATATTGCCAGTTTTGCTAGGTTTGGCATAAAATATCGATTACACAATAACTTATTTAATAACTTAATCACATAGTATGCCTGAATAACTGATGAGTCGGGTGATTCATGTCCTGAGTGTCCGTGACGTTTTAATCGTGGCGTTCTAGATCTGATTAGCCCTTCCTGGGACTTCTCGTCGATGTCCATCTTGCCCTCTACCTCTAGCCCGTCTCCTCACCCTGTTCGTTTCTCTTCTCGGTTCTGTACCCGTTTCTATATTTTCCAGTATCATGTCCTTCACTTTTTCTTAGGGGTGTCGTCTTTTTGAAATCCTATTTCCTCAATAGCAACGTCTTGTGTATAAACTACCTGGATAATGGATTTTGTCCCTTTAGCATCTTGTACCCATCACACTCGATGGTACCTGTTAGTACAAGAACCCAAGAGGAGAAAAAAGGCAGTTATCTCATCCGAATTTTTGATTACTTTAATAAAAACTATGTATAAATACTAGTCAAAATTGATGGATATACCAAGTATAGGTAGGGGGAATAAAAAACAGCGGCTGTTTCAAAACGATAAAAAAAAAAAATTTCATTCGGAGCTCTATATCTTAAAAAGTAGCCACTACATAAGAATACCTAAGATAATGTCATTTAAAGTAGAGTAAATTTGCTAAAATATGAGCCCTAATAGAGCGATTTACATTAAGTATTTACATTAATTAGCCCATTAAACTAGCTTTAATTTGAGAGCTAATAGACATCTGTACGTCCAATGGTTATTGAAATATAGATTTCTCAAAATAGATTCACTAACTACTGATATTTCAGTACATTTTTATGATATGTTGTTTTTTAAAAGGCTATATTTCGAGAACTATTAGACGTATATTACTCTATTATGGCTCATATTTCAGCAAATTGACTCTCTTTTAAATAATGTTCTTTTGGATTTTCTACTGGTATCGGCAGTTATGTTGCTAAGTGACAAAACTTTTATAATATAGCAAGGGTTATTATATATCATGCATTAAAAGCCTTTAATGTGAATTAACATAAAATTTAAAAAATGGCTATCTATGTTTTTACGTACCTTTCATTTTATGTGTTTTTAAAAAATAATATACAATGGATGAATATAAAATATATAGCATATAAATATTCGAAAGAATTTGGCAATTATTGTTTTTCCTTAGCTTTTATGACATAAAATTATATATATATTTTACTTTTAGTTACCTATATATGGACTATATAGTAAGGGGATTTATTGCAATCGTCCAAAATTTTAAATTCGTTTTTTTGGACAGAAATACACGTTTTGAGGTCTCCTGGGCCCAAATAATCAAGTTTTGCTAAATGGTATTTGTTACGGCAGGTAGGGGTTCAAAAGGAACCTTTACTAGCCCAACCGTGAAAAGAAAAGAATAGTCGAATTTTTGTTATTTTTGTATATTTAAATAAGTAAACATAATAAGAAGGAACACAAAATATACAAACTAGAGAAAAAAAAAAAAGCTTAACTCTATTACGAAATAAAATTAATTGAACAAATGACAAAAAAGTCTTATATCACCGGTGATTGGTGAGGTCCCGGTTGTGGTTGTTCTGAGTGGATATTCTCTTGGAAGTAGATCGATAAAAGGAACGTACGTCCGCCCACCTTGTCCTCTTGTAGGATGAGTCGAAGTCCGCCCGCCGTGGCTAAGATGATTTAGCTGGCGAAGATGGCCAGAATGCTGGTAACTACGAGTGCGTAGTGAGTAGAAAATGGAGAAGATATGTGTATGCAGTGAGACGTTAAGAAGTTGTCTGTCTATTTTCAGTATAAAAACAAAAGAAAAACATATACCTTTATAAACAATAAAAACATATGTTGTACAGTCGATTTTCATTTCGTTAAACGATGTGTTGGCCGCAACAGTATTGTTGTATGTGTGTGAACAGCCTAGCTCAAAAAAGAAATACCGTAAGAAACTGAAATTATATATTTAAGGTGAGGCATATGACTAGAAAGTGGTAGCCAAAATCGGCCGGAAGTCCGATCATCATGAAAACTACTATTTCTACGAAAATAAACGTCTTAAACTACTTTATAGCCCATTAAACTAGCTTTAATTTGAGAGCTAATAGACATCTGTACGTCGAATGGTTATTGAGATATAGACTAACTAACTACTTATATTTCAGTACATTTTATGAAGTGTTGCTTTTTAAAAGGCTATATTTCGAGAACTATTTGACGTAAATAGCTCTATTATGGCTCATATTTCATCAAATTTACTCTCATTTAAATAACGTTCTTTTAGATTTTCTACTGGTATCAGCACTTATGTTGCTAAGTGACAAAACTTTTATAATATAGCAAGGGTTATTATATATCATGCATTAAAAGCCTTTAATGTGAATTCCCAAAGCAACAGACAATTAAAAAAATGGCTATCTATGTTTTTACGTACCTTTCATTTTATGTGTTTTTAAAAAATAATATACAATGGATGAATATAAAATATATAGCATATAAATATTCGAAAGAAATTGCCAATTATTGTTTTTCCTTTGTCGTTACGACAATAGTAAAAGTTTATGTACACTTATCTACGTATGAAATATATAATTAGAGAAAAATATTGTTATAGTATTGTTTAAAGTGTATTAGAATTAATTTGATCCCAAAGTAGAATTCTATTGAAAGTTATGCAATGAAAAAAATATATTTTCTCAAGCATATCAAACAAGACAAGTCTTTAGAATAAAACTACATCAACGAATTTGTCGATAAAAATGACATATTTTTTATTGGTGGGAATTTATTTCATTGATGTTAAAATTCACTCATTTTTATTTATTAATATTAACCCATGTATCCTGTAGTAGCAAGGAAATTTCATATTTATGAAAGTTCATACATATCTCACTCTTTCTAGTTCATCTCACCAACTCAAAGATTCATGATGCAAGAAATATCCGAAAGTATTATTGGCTTCACCACTTTTCATTTCTTAAATGGAGTATTGCCCACAAAAAAAAACATATTTTTCTTAACAGTTATACAAAAAAAATTAGTACAAATGATAAGATAAAAGAAGAGAAAAATAGAATTATTGTATAATTGGAATACATTATTTCCCAATCAATATAAAAAAATATCATTAGAGGACATGATAGCCGAATACATTGGCGCAGTGGCCCCAGAGTGTCTACTTCAGAATGTAGCTTCGATTCCAACCTGGAGTAGTTAATATTTATTTCACTGTAGAGAAATGAATCTTGAAATTTTGCGCTATAGTACCGTATAGGACGTAAACTAGAGAACTAGAGCCAAAATTAATAAATAAAAATAACTTATCGACGTTCCGTCCATTCAAGTCAGAATAAGATCTTGTTAAAACAAAATAGATTATAACTTTTTAACTTCTCAAAATTACCTCAAATGTAAATCTTAGAAAACATATGCTAGGCCTATATGCACGAATAAAAAGAAGTATTTTATTATATCCTTCTAGGTAGAAATTCTTTTGTAATTTCCCTTAAACTTGCATATATATTCAATTTTTGATTTTCTTACGAATATTCCAGTAATAAAAAAAAATAAGTCAAAGCTGAACAACTTAAAAAGATTTTTTTTAAAAATAAATAGGTATTTTAATCAGATGAATAGGTTTTTATTTAAAATTGTATAAAAGCTATAGTAAATTTACTCTGAGAGAAGTTTAACAATCTAAAAATAATAATTGCATTGAAAAGGCAATTATGAGTAAAATAACATCGTAATACTATTAAACTTTAAATGCTTTAGTCAAAGTCCCCGCTGTTGCATCTACTCTATATTTATATACTGCTCTCTTGATTAAGTTGCAACGGAAAAATTATACTTGTATATTTAATCTTTTTTGTCTGCAGATTAAAGCGAATGCTTTTAGATTAAAACTAGATGTAGGAGCGATATATACGCTATAAACCTATATTGCCTCACGCTGTTTTTTTCCCTTCAATTAAAAAAAAAAACTATAACATTTTGTGTGGTCTATTTTTTCCCTTAGTAATTTACTATTAAAATATATTTTATTAAAATTACCTGAAGTTTTATTAATGAAATTCTCTATCTACAAAACTTTAATATTAAAGATAGATTAGCTCTGTTGTGGATAGGATTTGATTATCGTAGGGTTCGGCGTGCAGGGGGTGATAAAGAGTCCCGACCCTCGTGAATTATTGAACCAGATAGCCGCTAATTAATAACCGAAGCGATAAATCGATCTGGCCATATATCGATACATCGTAACGTGATATGTCGAAAAAGGTCGGTAGTGTACGGCTTATTATTGATAGGAGGCAAAGGTCAAGGGAGCTTATCTCAGTGGGAAGACAGTCGATTCTTTGCATTATCGATGTCACTGACATGAATAGTTGATGTCGATCGTGTCTCTTACTTAGGATTACAAGAGGCCTCTGGGAAATAGAAATAATAGGAAAACTACTGTAGGGAATAGATTCAGTAATTGAACTTATAAATGAGGCTAGAATTATTAAAAGGAAACAACTTGAGTGTAGGAACAACAGGACTGTAGTACAATAGGCCGAAGGGGGAAAAAAAATCAGTTATTTCGACCACATTTTTGATTATTTGAATAAATACTACGTGTAATTACTACTCAAAATTGATGAGTCTGCCAAGTATAGTTATAGGGAATAAAAAATTGTGGATGTTTCAAAATTTTGAGAAAAAAACAATTTTTTTGGACCTCCACATCGCTAAAATTATCTAAAACACTAAAAATTCTCATGTATTTTTTAATGAAGAGTAAATTTTATAAAATATGAGTCCTACTAGTGCTGTCTGAGATCAGTAGTTTATATACCCAAATACAGTTTTTTTTTTCTTTTTAAACAATTTCTCACGAAATATATACTAAAACATCAGTAGTTTATTGTGGGAAATCTTCATATCAGGAACCATGAGAGGTACAGATATTTATTATAACTGAAATTAACGCTAGTGCTATAAAATAGTTTATGACGTTTTTAATCGTCGAAGTAGCAGTTCTTTTTTTAAAAAAAAAAATATGATGATTTCTACTTGTTCGGACAAAACATTTAGTTTATAAATAACTATAGCACAGGAACCATTAGACTTGCAGAGGTTTGCCAGCACTCAAATTAAATATAGTTTAATGTGCTAAAAAGTAGATTATAACGTTATGATATTTGCAAATGAATACAAGTTATTTATATGAAATTTTGTTCGAACAACTAGAAATTAAATTATTTTAGAAAATATCATTAAAACTACTCTGTAGGTAGATAAACGTCATGGACTACTTCATCACACATTCAACAAGCTTTTATTTGGGTACTCTGTACGTAAATATCTGTACGTTTCATGGTTCTTCAGATTTTGATTTTCAACAATAAATTGTAAATTCTTACCTCCTACATATTTTCTCATCATCCGTTCCTTTCTTACTAATAGATTATTCCAAGTAAACCACAAT
>NW_027108922.1:378485-383091 GCF_000696795.3 Halyomorpha halys
TCAGGAAAATAAATATGCTCATAAAAAAATAATAAGGTAAATTAGTAAAAAAAATATGAAATAAGATATTCTTGACAGTGGGAAGAGATTGTCCTAATAACTCCAAGGTTCTAGGCTCAAACCCGGGTGTGGTGTATAATTATTTTCTGTTTTACTGTAGCCGTGAGTCAGTCCTGCGGTCTCAGGAGCCTTCCAGGATTCACCAAGCCTCAGTAATGGATACTTTTACTTGGTTAAAAATCTGGTGGTTGCGGCTGATTCTGAAAAAATCACTTCCTTGCACAACCGTTGGTCTAGTAACATTATAAAGTACTGCAATCCTGATCCTTCATGCGTTGTAGCGGCACAAATTTAATTTATTTATATTCCGGTTAAATTAAAAAAGAAAGTTAAACAAAAAAAATCGTTTCAAAAGTGAAAACTTATTAATTAATGATTATATTTAAAATCAAAATCTTCAATAATCTTAAATTACAAATTTTAGTATTGTATATGAAAAAAAATATTCCAATTAATTGGGCTTATAACGATGTATTATTCATAAAAAAATTAACGAATGTTTCATGTTGATAAGCAAAGAATAATTATAGAGAAATAAATACCTCAGCATGGGCGTACTCAGCAAGGGACGTGAAGGAGGGAGGCATTTTCATTTTTCGAGACTGCTTACTACATAAATTTTGACTGACTCAGGGGGAAATCGAACCCACAACCTTCTGAACTTAGTCGTTCTGGGACCTACGCCCTAACTCGCTCAGCTACCCTCTATTTTGACTCCCTTACTCCTGAAATAATTAACCAAAAGTTATAATTATGAAAATAAATTACGAAATGAGCGCATTTAACAGCGAGAAACCATATACGTGTCTAATGCTAATTTTTCTGAAACGAAAACTATTTTAAGAATTAAACATTTATTATAAATTTTATACTATCATATCGGTAGTTTAGCATTATAAATGACAGTTTATGTTACAGAAGTTCAGCTACTGTCGCATTAAATTCAATTAACAGGAGACATTTTACAGGTGCGAAAGGGGCAGTCGAAGTGACTCCCATGGTGTAAACATCATAATAGTACCATCGCGATAAAGTTTTGTGTAGCGACTCTACACATTTTAATATCCACATTCAATAGTTATTTTAAATAATTTATATAGCTATGATTGATATTTGAAATTAATGTTTTCACCCATGGCTACCGACTATCGATCTTTTACACACATGGAGACGGGCTTTTACAAGGAGGAACTAGGTGACGTAAACCGGGAGAGATGATAAGTTACCAGGAGAGTGAGGATAATCTATTTGCCCCCGACAGACTGCTCAATAGCCCAGCACCTCCTGAATATGCTCATTGAGCGCCCTTTAGTGTTCCTGATTAATGTGCCACTTTGATAAACAATTATCAATTTCACAAGCCCCCTCTCCCCTACTAATTATATCGCAGTAAGCTCCGCTGGTAACTAGGGCGTAGGATTACACCGGGTTGGATCTCTACTATTGACTAATAAGAGAGTAATGGTTAGCTGTTTGTAGAGGACAGTTGAATGACAAAGTCCAATGGCATGCCGCAACACAATGAGGGATAGCCTTCTATTGCAGCTTCATCACTACTAATGGTTCCTCTTATGTACCGTCATGATAATTATGTACCATTTACTAATTATCGAATTAATTTTAAAATATACTCATTACTTTTTTAAATGTTGTGGAATTAGGTAAAGAATAATATATATTGAGAGATTATGATATAGTTATCGTATGTCATCTGAAAGATGGTGTAGGGCGATTGGTGTGTGTAACTCTCACTTCTGCTATCATCCTACCGCTATTTTCATTCGTTTTTAAAAAGAAAAAAATACTCTTATACTATAATAATAACAATAATAATTTATTTATTTGTTAATGGGGCAACCCCCGTGCAAATAGAGTTACCTTGTGAAATACATGAAGTAGTTAATCAATTGCAGTAATTTTTTCAAAACTGATAAGTTAAAGCCCCCCAAGCTGGGCTATCCACATTCATCAGAATAAAACACTAAAATAAAAAAAAAAGGATCCCTAAAATATCGATAAGCACAGAATCGTCCTAGGTGTAGGCCGAAACGTAATTGGGAGGGTCACGCTTAGACTGATTAAGTATATTTGTGTTTGAAGGAACCTTACTGGAGTATTGTATGAAGAGAATGATTGTTGAAATCGGCTTCGAACTTTGGGGTCTGCTAAGTTTTTTTATTATTATTATCTTTGTTTCTTATTACTATTATAAAAAAAATTACTTCCACTCGTCAGTACTCTTTATTTGAGGATGCTAAAATAAATATAAATCATATATAAAACTTACAAAAAGAAAATAGTCTGAACTCTGGCCAATAATATTGAAAAAACTATACACTTTATATTAAACAAAATTTATTAGTAAAATTAAAATATTATACTTAACCACCGTATACATATAATTTACATAAAAACCATTTTCTATATCAGCTGTCTTCACGTTTTTCCTGATTTTTGTGCCAAAATGATGTGAAAATACAAACTTTTGACGGAACTAGGCTACTAACGGTTTTTTTTTCTTTTAATAAAAAAAAAAACAAAAAATTATTATCCTAAAATATTTGTTTAGCTCATGATAAAATTTCTTACTTTTATTAATTAAAAAAAAAACATAACACATTTTCAATAATTAATAATTGAATGTTTGCTGAATTTAGCAATGTCAGTGGTCATGCATTTGTTTTTTTTTCTGTAAAGGAAGTAGAGGATTTATGGATAATTAAAGTAAAAAACAAAAGATAAATGAATCGGTAGACTAAAAGGACCTTTTAGAAGGACGAAGTAAGGAGTCGAACAGCTTAAGTGGGATCTATATCCTGAATCCTGAAGAAGTCCCCGCTCACCATTATCCAGATTGCTAACAGTGAAATGTGCAGTTGTTTGCTCAGTTCTGGTCACTACCGGCCAAAGGAGTTCTTTCCTATAGACCATTCCGTGTATTGCTGGAGATATCTTTATCTCCAAGATAGTTTGTTTTAATAAACTTGAGTGGTCTTGGGTAGTTTCTTAAAAGGTTTTCCTGATATATTATGTACGTGAGCTTCTAGTTAAGAATTCCAAATATAATGATAGATAAAAACAAGGTATATTAACTCAATAATGTTACCTTCCTAATTGTAGCATGTTTCCAGAAAGAATTCATCAGTCAAATAAGTTCACTATTTTCTTTAATTTTTTTTTCTTTGGTCACAAAAATAATGGGGAGGGGGAGCGACTCAGAGCTGACTTATAGTTACAATGAAACAGAAAATAATTAGCTGCCACAGCTGGATTCGAACCCATGTCCTTAGGGTTAGTATCACAATACCTTACCACTGAGCTATCCGCTCCCATATATATTCTATTATTAAAACTATTATTCTACTAATTTTTTTTTTCTATTTCATTGAGAAAATTTGTTTTTTTTTCAATGATTTACGTTGTTGATGTAATGTTTTATTAATAATAAGAAAAGGAGAAAAGAGTGAAACTTGGAAGGTCACAGTTATGTTGATCTAACTTTCATTACATTCTCCTTCAGCATGTTACTCTGGAATTTTTGATGAGAAGCATTTTAATTAACAAATTCTAAAATAAAATTTGATCCTACAAATATTTTATATCTGCGATTTTTCCGATTCAACATGTCATGAAGACGAATTTGAAAACTCGGGGTTAGAATTTCTGGAATTTGCTGCAGAAAAACATATATCCACATTCCTAAAGATAGGTTTTCAAGAAAGAACCTCATTGAAAATCTAATTTTAAAATAATTTTATATCGGGATTTTCTCGATTCTATGCGTTCTGAAAGCTTTAATCCCCAAAAACCGCAAACTGTTTTTTACTGTTTACAATAAAAATTAATGAAAAAAAGACAATATAATACCCTAGCAACAAAAATCGAATGTGATTTAAATTTCCCATAGGAATTAGTGATTCTAATTTAGGTATCTACGCCGTGATTGTTTCCTAAAATGGATCTAGTAGTAAAATCTTTTTATCTATTTATTTCTTATAATTCTATAAGGAGAATGTAAATGTTTCAAAGATTATATAGGACTTCTGCTAAATCGTGGTTTTAGTTGGGTGGGTCGGGAAAAAGAATTGCATTCTAGAATGTTTTGCGTTATGATCTCTTCTTGTAAGATTGTAACGTGTCGTACATAGACCAATAGTTGTCTGTTTCAAAGATGAGATATGGAGGGTGGGAGTGGCAGGTTCATTTTCTTTAATGATAATTAAAGAAGCTTTTGATCGAGTCTGGCACCCAGGACTGCTATACAAGATCCGTGAATTCCTACCCCTACATACTCCCTCATTATCCGTTCTTATCTCTCCGACACATTATTTCAAATAAATAACAACGGCGCTTATTCATCCCTATTCCGTCAGTCTGCAGGTGTATCTCAAGGTAGTATCCTTGGTCCTATCCTTTATACAGTTTTCACAGCTTACATTCCAACCCATCCTAACACAATCCTCACCACGTATGCCGATGACACATGTCTATTGTCAGTGAACATGATCCTTACATTGTATCCCAAACCCTCCAATCCCACATCACC
>NW_027108922.1:383616-384687 GCF_000696795.3 Halyomorpha halys
ATATTTTGCCAATTTGGCCAGAACCAGATACCGTCCCTTCCATGATAAACTTCTCAAAATCCACTTGTTTCTAGCCTGGCTTCTCCTTCATTACCTAATAATCCTCCTAGACGTCTGAAAAGAAGATGGCCTCGAGATCTTCTCCTCTAGAAATGTTATTGGAGTTCTATCAGTGGGTAGATTCTCCACAGGTTTTTATCATGTTACTATGTCACCTACAGCAAATTTACTTGCTGTATATATGTGTATACAGTTGTAAATAACAATAAATAAATTATTAAAAAAAAAATTAAAGAAGAAACATAATTAGTAAATGATAATAATAGTTAAGAGATAGAAAACGAAAAATAGTAGGGGAAGGGGAGATGGTACAAGAGAAGAAAAGACATAAGGTAGGGTCATGTTGATATGGTTTATAGACTATTAGTTTAGTTTTAGTGCTTGTGTGTTGCGGTCGCACAGTGCTCCAATCTGATATATACACATATATATATAATTTTTATATAAAATATCATCGTTATGAAGTGAGGGATGTGAATTCCTCACAAGGTATACTCATTCGGAGACTCATTACCTGTCCCCGTGAATGCCTAAAAGGCCTGAGGTGACTGGCAGGCTCAAAGCCCAGGCTTCAGAGCAGCTCTCTACCTAAGGCGTGTTGCCTCCGTCCTATTAAAGCGGGATTTCCGGGTTATTAGCAGCCTTTATACCTTCTTCCCTAATTGAATGATAATTTATTCATCCGAAGTAAAATTGATTGTTAGTATTTTTTGGTTTAAACCAAATCTGAACGGAAAATAAAAATATTATTTATTGAAGAAAACCATTTTTATTTAGGTGTGATCTAGTTTTTATAAATGTATTTATGCTATTGGCATAACATGTCACCGAAGATGAAATGATAAAGTCGAATATGGCATAAATACCTACAATACAATGTTAAATTTGACTAATCCCATTTCACAGCATTCGATGAATGGTGTGGAAGTTGAAGAATTAAATAAGAGTTGTACTTTATTATTTATATATCTTTAGAAAATATTACTTTTTTAATTTCACATGTCCTTAGTT
>NW_027108922.1:386089-401069 GCF_000696795.3 Halyomorpha halys
ATAAATCTCATACAAAAATAAATAAAATAATTAATCTCTTAACCCAACTAGATAATAGCACATCTCTTCTAGTCGAATGAACTTAATTATTAAGATAATTTATTGTTATTATAGAATTTTCTAATTTGTTCAAAAGAATTTTTTTTTTTATCAAATTATAATATGCGGAATAATACCCCGCTTATTCCTGTTGAACAGATCCGTTACTTAGGACTAAATCTGGACAAACGGCTGAGATGGAATCCTCATACAAGACTGAAAAGACAGGAAACTGCTTCAAACCAAATCTGAACGAATGATAAAAAGATTATTTATTGAAGAAAACCATTTTCATTTAGGTCTGATCTGGTTTTTATAAATGTATTTATGCTATTGGCATAAAATGCCACCGAAGATGAAATAATAAAGTCGAATATGGCATAAATACCTACAATACAATGTTAAACTTAACTAATCCCATTTCGATGAATGATGTGGAAATTGAAGAATTAAAATAAATTCCATCATCTCACCTTTTCCCATCGTCGTAAACCTACCGAATGTTCTACAGAATCCTTTAATATTGCTCTAACCCCTATCGAACAGATCCGCTACTTTGGTTTGCATCTGGACAAACGTCTAGCTTGGAATTCTAAAACAATATTGTAAACTGCACGTCGATTCCCACGATCTAATTGTATTTATTTGAAATAATTAACTTTAATGCAAATAACAATAAATAAATTATTAAATAAAAAAAAATAATTTTTACCCCTACATAAAAAGCCTGTTAGGGTTAAAATGTTTGATTATTTCGTATTTTAATGAAGATCATGACAAAATATTGTACACAGGATGGAAGCTATATTATTACTGATTAATGGTTGAGTTTTGTCAAAGCTAGCTTGAATTGGCTCATAAAGAAATATGACAGATAATTGTTTGAGAGAAAAGTATTTTTCGCCGCTCCGGTTAGAGCTCACACCTCCATTTTCCAGTTTTCCAGTACCATCCCTCACCCTCCCCTCCACAATTCGTTTACATTCAATTAACTCCAACAGGGATGGCAAGCCGTCGATATTCACAAGTTTGTGTCGCTGGAGATATAAAAAACCAATTAGTCCTAACCAACCAACGAAATTTTGTTGTTTTTCCAGCTCTTTTGCGATGTCAAAGGCAAATATAATATTTAAAAAAGAAGAAAAAAAAAGGTATTTGCATTATCAATAAAATATTACGTGTAAGCTCATTCCGTTAATTTCGGGGAAGAGCATTATAATTATTTTATATTTGAGTTCCCTCTTATATCTTAAGGCATAAAATACTAGTTCGATAATAATAATTAGAATATTATTACTACTAAAATTGACTTAAGTAATGCCTGCTCTATATATCTCTTAAGTCAATTCTAACATTATTTTTTTTTTATAATGAAATATTTTATTAGTTCATCCAAGCGGACCGATACTGGTGGGATTAATGAGCTACTGTAATCTCCCACTCTTCCTCAAGAACTTTCACTTCAATAAAATTTGTATTTCTCACGAATATAGGTGATTTCTATTTTATTTATCGGTTGATTTAATTTTAAGTAATATTACATATTGTATTTGTATATGGCTGCAAAGGTCTTTAGTAAAAAATAAAAATATCTCTTTTTTAAATCCTTTAAACATGAACATTTTTTTAAAATATTAATATAAAAAATTTCTTCTCGGTCAGTTTAATTTTTATTTATTAAAAGTTATATATTGAAGCTGGACAGTTATATAAATAGCTGACCAGTTTTACTCTCTTTTTTTTTAGTTTATATGTTGACTATGTTTGCAAGAGGTTTATTAATTTTTTTCAACAGGGTTATATTTCACTCTGAATTCATATCCGTTCATGTTGATATGTTTTATACAAATATAAAATATTTCAATTAATTTGACTTTCTAATGATAAAAAAATTCGTAAACAATCAACAATATGCCTCTTTAGAACGGACATTTTCTTTTTAACTTGTAGTTTCTCTTTGGTTACCTGGTCAATGATTCATCTATTCATTCTTAGAGCTGAGACTGTATAATCTAGAGGCAGAATATTTAGGTTAAATCAAATTTTGTGAAATAAATAAGCCAGCTATTACAAAATATATAAAATATTTATTTTCTCTTACCATAAATGTCGCTTGAATCTTTATCTTACTAATTCTATTTCACCTTTGGTCAAATAGTTTGTTGTTAATTATTAATAATAATGTTGTTAAAATTGTTACAAATGAATATATGAATAAGCTGTTAAATGTTTTTGATTGTCCGTGAGGATTTCCGAATTGGCCAAAATGTTGGACTATTGATATAATAAAGAATGTTGAAACTTAACAAGGATACATTTTGATTTATTTAATAAATAAAAACCAGTATCAATAATTGAATAAATTATATATAAAAATAAATAAATTATAAAGTAGCTGATGTCCCTAAACTGACTCTGGCCATATATATCCCCACTAATTTTTTTGTATTGAGTGGGTTCCTGGCTACGAAAGTGTTAGAAGAAATAATTTAAAATGCTGCTGTTATTGAACTTGCTTTATTACCGACTTACAAAATAGAACAAAACATCCGTTAGAAAATCCAAGGATAAGAAGAATGTGGCGGAAAATTCCCTCAAGAGACTATTCCCGCTTCGCCTCATACGTGAACAACACATAAATTATCAGGCCTCTATTCTCTGATTTCCTTCTTTTTTTCTCGCTGCCACGCCCTGGTTTTGGAGACGAATTTATATTCCATTTGCAGTCAGCGATGTTTGTACAGAGCGTTGATGTGGCGAAGTCAATCCAGCCTTGAAGCCCCTTGGTTCAATATTGGCCGAAGCTGGAGCAATCAGCACTCGACCGACGATTTGCAGGTCCCGGGGCCACAAAGTATTTCCTCAAACATTCTGAGTGAGCCTATAAATTGGAAAGCAAACACTCTATATTTAAACCTAAATGTATTTGTATTACTCAAGAAAAAGAGAAAAATGTAAACGTGAAAGTATTTACACTAATATGAAATTCTGAAGAATTATTTTGTTTGAACGCGCATTTCAACGCGAATTTCAGGAATTAGCAGCCCGATCAAAAAAAAAATTCTCTTTAATTTTGATCTGTCGTTCAGACAGAAAGGATAAAATTACGTCACAAAAAACGGTATTGTTGGGGTGAGGGGCTTTTCGTAAATGAAAATATACAAACCTCTTCTCCAGAGTAAAAAAAAAAAAAAATCATCACTGTTTCGATTTTAATGATTGGACGGAGGACCTGAAAATGAAATGAAAGCCCCCTAAAGAACGAAAATTGTACAGGAAAAAAAATTCTTTTCAATTGATACATACATTTTAAAATTTTAATCATATTACTACATAAACAATTATGAAAATAATTAAAATATAAATATACAAACCAAAATGGTAATTTCTATAATTAAAGAAAGAATAATAAACAAAGAAAAATTAACATAAAGATTTTTTTTTAATGATTTAATTATTGTTATATACTACAGTAGGTCCGGTCGGGTTTAAAATTAGATTCTTTATCACCTATCTTATTTAATCTAGCACTAGAATACGACATGAAAAGTGTGATAAATACCGGAAAGGGTTTAACTTTGGGTGGTAAAATACCGGTCCTTGGGTATGCAGATGATTAGCAGTAGAAATGCAAGCAATTTCGGTGATATAGATATAGAAGGAAATACGTTTGAACAGGTAGATAGGTTTAAGTATTTAGGTCCTACAGTAACTAGAAAAACGAAATTGATGAGGAAATAAAAGCTAGGTTGAAGTCGGGAAATGTTTATTATTTGTCAATTTCGAAACTGCTTAGTTCGCGCCTTCTATCGAAAAAATTAGAATTCATAAAACGATTATCCTTCCCACTGTTCTTTATCTATGTGAGACGTGGCCTCTTACAATAAGGGATGAACAGCGTCTTAAGGTTTTTGAAAATAAAGTATTACGCACAATATTCGGACCAAAAAAGGATGAATTAACGGGAGAATTTAGAAGATTACACAACGCTTAATTAAAGGACTACACCCGGTGAATATAATTCAAGCTATAGCAATGCGGCGTGTAAGATGGGCATGTAAGGTTGTAGGGCTTAGTAACGAGCGGATCCCTAAACTGGTTATAAACACTGAACCAACGGGTAAACGTCCGAGGGATAGACCGAAACGTAGATGGGAGGACTACGTTAAAATCTATTTAGTGGACTTGGGTTTGGAGGGGCATCACTGGAAGGATGTATGGAGAGAGCGTTTGGTGGTATGGGCATCGAAACTTGGTGTTCTTTAAGCCTTTATTATCATTTTAATATTATTATTATATACTACTGTATAATGATATATACAACCAGTAAATTTTCTAATCGAATCTACACATTAATAGAACTCCAATAACATTCCTAGAGGAGAAGGTCTCGAGACTATCTTCTTTTCAGACTCCTAGGGGCACTATCAGGTACTAAAGGAGAAGACACGTTAAAAACAAGTGTGTATGAGTGTTTGGGAAGTTTATCATGGAAGGATTGTTATCTGGTTTTGCCCAAATCGGCAACATATAGAACACTGAAGATTTTATTTGCGACAAAGTAAGGAGTATTGAGGATTTTACAAAGGATTTTGGATTGTAAAAATTGGATAGGAGAGGAATTCGAAGGTTTAGTGGAGGAGCCCCAAAGCTCAACTTCGTATGTCCAGACAGGCCATATTATAGTCATGTAGATCAGTCTTTAGTAATGGATTGGAAGTTTAGAACGTTTGTCTAGTAAATGTTGTAATAGTAGGAATAGACGAGCTGTTACCTGTCTTTTCAATCTTCTTCGAGGATTCCATGAGAGTTCCATTTGTCGAGATGTAGTCCTAAGTAAAGGTTCTGTTCGATAGGAATAAGTTGGTTATTATTAAAGGATAATTTGAGGCAGGGTGTCATAGGTTTAAGACGAAGAGTAAATGTGATTTGGTGGGATTTATTGGAATTTATTTAAATCCCCCAGTTTTGGCACCATTCTTCAAGGACGGTATAGGATAGCGAATAATCGTTCCTCTTTCGGACAGGACAATTTCTGTGCATGGTCTGAGGTGAGTGGTGATTCTATTTCCTGAATGGTGATGCTCTGCTAAGAACATTTTAATGAAGCTTATGCGACAATACCAGTTTTTGGCCAAACAGTGATATGTTAAGTATAATTTTATTTTGTTGTTTGTGTTGTTGTTCATTGAAGTCTTAGGGCGTAAAACCGGCAGGTCATCAACGCCCATGTTTAACATTTTATAATTCAATTTTAAGATTTAAAAATTTAAATAATTACTAAATAAATTAAAGTAATTACATTTTTAGAATTATTTAGTACGTATAACAAACTTTCGGGTTTAAATATTATTCAAAAAGTTATTGCTTTTTAAGATAATTAAAACAAGTCATTATTTAGGGCATCCGATACACTCGGTCCCACTCTCAATCTACTTAAGTTCATGGAATAGAAATTACATTCTTCAAATAAATGACTGATCTTAATTACATTGTTGCAGTAATGACATTTTGGCGGTGGCTGCTTATTGATCAGGTAGGCATGAGTTAAATTCGTATGACCTATTCTCAATCTGGCAATAGCTACCTCCTCCCTGCGATTGGAAAGGTTTGATGTGGTCCATGGTTTAATGTTTTTTTTTTTAAATAATTTTTAATTTGCTTGGAGGGCTTTCATTCTACATGGCCAACTAGCTGATATTTCATTTTTTATCGGAAAACTTATTTTTTGGGGAGTCAAATTGGCCGGCCTCTGACCTGTAAGAGCAAGTACTTGTTTGGCAGCAACGTCCGCCAGCTCATTTCCAGCGATTTTATTTCGTAATCTTAGCTTCATAGCACTAAATTGTTAATAAGATTATATCGGGCTTGATTTTAATTTCAATTAATTTAAAAAAACATTTAAAAGACTTAATATTCAAATAAATTATTTAAACAAAATAAGCCTTTCCCAGAAAATAGCGTTCTCTCTCATGCTGAAGCCTCAATTATCGAATGTCGATTATTTTATTGTTTTTCAGTGTTTGTTTTTTGAAATCTTCCAACTGTAACTTGGATTATTCAAATAATTAATTAATAAAGAAAACATGTTTTTTGCTCAGCCTCCACTGGCTCACTAGTAATGCAGCGAGAGGGATGCGCTGGGATCTTTTGAGCTCTGCTCTACCCTTCACACGTGGGGGATAGAGTGGGCTCAGGGATCCTCAGGTCGATTGTGTAAATATTGTATATAATAGTGTAAATGTGACTAGAGATAATTTTATTTTATTTATTTATTTTTTCATGTACATAGTTAGATTATGTTCATTTTCATTATCCTTCTGTTCGTATATATTTTAAGAGAGATTTGATTTATTTTTATGTACTTTTTTTCTTTCATTTGTTTATTTATTTTTCATTCTTATTTTATTTTATTTTAGTATGAATGTGATCATTCATCACTATTACCTATTGCCCACAACGGTATGGCAGGTTGTAATATCTATCAATAAATAAAGTTTTTTGAATTAAGAGAAAAAAAAAAACATGTTTAAGATAGTAATTATTAAAATGGAGCCACGAAGGTAATTTATAGACTTATCCACACTCTTCACCATAACCTAGAAGGTACTAAACCCCGGTAACTGGATATGGTGTGTTGAGCGGTAACTAACAAAGCACTGTGGAACCCGAGAGCGAGGAGGTGCCATAGCAACGCTTCGTTAGTGCAGTAGGAGCTCCTATCTCGTCTTACACCGGAGCGAGAGTGTGTTGTGGCCCTGTAGCACGTGTAATGAATGATACAGAGTTATAAATTGATTTTTTCTTTATGTCATAATTAACCATTTATGCTTTATTAAAAATTTTTCCAACTGAGAACATCGATTGTAAACTTTTTAATTACATTTTCGTTTTACTAATTGTTACAATCAAATAAAATATTGAATTTTGTGAAAATATTTTTTCCTGTATACGAGTATCAACATTTTTTTCCTTTATTCAAGAATCGACATGAATTAATTGCAATAATTTGAAATTAACCACTAGCTTGAAAACAGAAGTATAGGATTTTACAAAAAAAAAAAAAAAAAAAAATAGAATTTGTTCTGAACCATTCATTCAATGTATAATTGTTAAAGAATTAATACTGAAAATTTTTAAAATAATTTTATACAGTTATCTTTCTAACTGAAAGGTTCATATATAGGTTAAGTGAAATTAAATTTATTTAATAACTATGGTGACAAGAAAATGCTATATGGCCGCCTAAACGGAAATCCTCTTGCGCATGCCTTTGGCAAGTTAAAACAGATTTTTTATTTATGCTTTCCTCTTCGATTTCCATTACATTCTATGTCTTTCTTTGTTAAATATTTTTCTCCCAAATCATTTGCTTTCCAACGATATATAATTCGTTTATATCACTATTCTCATATTCATGCTGTTCAGAAAGGTCGTCCCTCCACCAAGACCCGGGAGGTGGCAAAGCACTGTCCTCTTGGTCGTTTTCATTGGTCGTAGATGCGTTTTCAACCAAAAACATTTTTCTTCTTCTTATCTTCTTAAGTCAAATCGAATCCTTGTATTAGGTTGTAAAATAAGTTCGTAGGTTTTTTTACTGGTAATTCAATAAATATTGGGTTGTAAAATAAGTTCGTGGCGTTTTTCAATATTTCAATTTGATCCTCTCTTTATTTAAAAAATCATGTTTACTTGGTCAATAATGTTTACATGTCCCACAAAAAAATTAGTTAAGGTGCTTCTATGCATCAGTTTCAATCGAGATTCCGTATCTTTAAGTGGTATTTTGCTTGCTCAAAATGGAAGAGAAAAAAATTCATTTTCGTCATTTAAAGATTTTTTATTTCCGAAAAGGAAAATCCGCTGCACATACGGTTAACATTATTTACAGTGTGTGTGGTGATGATGTCTTACGAGAAAGCACCGTCCGTAATTTGTTTGCTCGGTTCAGAACCGGAAATTTTGACTTGGAAGATGCAAAATCCTCGGGTCGTCCTTCCAATGTTGATGAGACCAAATTCAAGCATTGGTCACAGATAACCCTCACTCTACGAAACGGGATATCGTAGAAACGCTTAACATATCTCATGCAAGTGTCTAATGGGTTTCTCACAACATATCCATTCTTTGTTTTAAACAACACCTATTCCTTCACTTATTGTATAACCAAACCTCCGCATCATTGTAATAAAATAAATAGGCATATATTGATTAACATGATAAACAGTAGTTAAGCCAATATCCCAATGTAATTTCATTTTAATTATTGGAAACTTGTAAATGCTTGCCAGACAAAAATCATAGTGTATGAACCATTTATTTATTCTTAGGGGACATACCTCTCAGAATACAATTATTTTTTTCATTTCATAAATGGTATCCATAAAATATTGTTACAATATATATGAATTCGAAATATGTGTGGGTGGGTGAAACATTGGTTTCATTCACCTTTTTTGTGCTGATTTGCTGAAATCTGAACGACCATGGTTTGCTTCTCCCCGTAGTCTTGTGCTGATATGTAGTAACCTAAATGACCATGGTTTGCCCCTTCCCCTAGTCTTGTGCGCATATATTTAAGGGCTCGTCCCTTCTGTAGATGGTGATTAGAGTAGACATAGTCAAATATAAATTTAATTTCTTCAATTCCTTTTGCTTTAACTAGTGAAAAACTGATCATTGTCTACAGATTTTTTTTCTTAAACGACAAATCATAAATGGGATGGAGGTAAGAATAGATAATTTCTAATTGAAGTAAAGTTGTTTTTCAGAAAATGTAATATTCAGAATACTAAAAAAGGGAATTAAAAAAAATAACCAATGTTGCCGATTTGGCCAAAACCAGATACCAATCCTTCCATAATAAACTTCCCAACCACTCAAACCAACTCGTTTCTAACCTGGCTTCTCCTTCACTACCTAATAATCCTCCTAGACGTCTGAAAAGAAGATGGCCTCGAGATCTTCTCCTTTAGAAATGTTTTTGGAGTTCTATCAATGGGTAGATTCTCCACATGTTTTTATCATGTCACAATATCACTTACAGCAAATTTACTTGATGTGTATATATGTATACAGTTGTAAATATCAATAAATAAATGATTAAAAAAAAATAAAAATAAAGGAAATAAAAACATGAGTGAAGAAACATTACTCTCATATGTACTGGGCAGACGTTATTAAATATTACGAACTTATTGTGACAGTTGAACAATTAATATTAATTTACTGGAAGATCATTGATTGGCAGTGTGTAATATATAGGAAGAAGAGGATCCCGGTACGGTAAAATAAAAAATAAAGTAATTATTAAACTATTTAATTTGTGCTAACGTTTCGCCCCACTTTTAAGGGCTACATCAGGGCTACAACAGAATTTTTAGTTATCTTTTTCAGTCCTGTTGAAGCACCGCAACGTGCGGCAAAATGTTGGCTCACATTAAATATTTTAATTACTATTTGAGTTTTTCTTTTATCGCACCCGGACCATCATTCTTTTAAATATTAGTTTATGTTCGAATAATGCGTACTTATGAATAATGAACCATGAATGCGCATGTTCAGACCGGAGTTGTTATCATAGAATAGCCACTTAGCCTGATTGCTACACGTCAGACTCCAGAATATAATTTAGAGTCGACCTAGGAAGCCGCAGTCGCTGGAGAGGGATTTCTCCAGAGACAATGGGCACATTCTCTAGCGGTCTGTGCAATTAGGGCGTTCGTGGCATTCCCTGATCTGCCATGGTACCTCCTGGATATATTGTGGTCGTGGAGCCATTTTGAACATACTCCAGTACAAGAGGAAGCAAATGAAATATAGATTACTTTGGAGAATGGATTCGAAATTTATTACATATTTAAAAAAATAGGATTTATTAATCATTATCACTCGACACATTCCGGGGTTGAAAGGTCAAAACTTTCAAAAAGTATTGGACGTACAGATGTCTGCCAGCGTTCAATTAAAAGCCAGTTAAATTTACTATAAAATAGTTTATAACGTTTATCTTTGTAGTAGTAACAGATTTTATGATATTTGACAAAATGAGTTTATTTTGTCAAATATCATAAAATCTTAATTAACAAAATGTTAATTTATAGTTCGTATAAAATGTTTGATTTTTGAAAAAAATGTCTGTCAACACTCAAAATAAAGGAAATTTAACAAAATATAAAGTATTTTATGACAATTATCTTCGTAGGGGTGTAAGTGTTTATGATATTCACATATGAATATAAATTTGGGAAATAAAAATTTGTCCGAACAACTATAAATCAATTTATTTTAGCAAATTTCATGAAAAATACTACTCCTACGAAAATAAACGTCATAAACTACTTTATAGCTCATTAAACTAGCTTGAATTTGAATGCTAATAGACGTTAATATGTAAATTAAACGGTTTTGGGGATATAGATTTTCAAAATAAATTCAGTAACTACTGACCTTTTAGTACGTTCTCAACAATATTTTTATAAAATTTTACTTTTTACTAAAAAGCTATATCTTGAGAACTATTGAAGGTAAATAGCCCTATTAGGGCTTAGATTTTACTTAAGCAAATTTACTCTACTTTAAATGTAACTCTCTTAGATTTTCTATTGTTGTTGGTAGATATAAAGATATAGAGCTCCATAAATCATTAATTATTTTTAACGTTTTGAAATAGCTTAGTTAACCCCCTACCTATAATTGGCAGACTCATCAATTTCGACCAGTAATTATACCTATTTTTCAATTAAGTATTCAAAACTTGAAGGTGAAATAACTGCCTTTTTTCTTGAATTGGGCTCTAGTACTAATATTTTTATCATATTTAGTGCCTTTGTAATAGGCAATTACAGGAAAACATGTGTTTTTAAAAAAATTGTGATGGAATGAGTTCATTCTCCTTAATCCCTAATAAACTTCCATGTTCCCTCAATGGGTAAACCTGAGTGATCTACTAGATTTACATTGTCCCTTCAATAGGGAAAATCGAGTACAAAGGATTGATACAAAGTGATAATTGACGATGGTTTTACATGTAAAACCAACAAGTCATAGCTTGTATGTGTTTATATTTTTTCTATGTGTTATGGTTCTTAACTTGGATTTTGTTTTTTCAGCTCTCTTCTGAAGACCCGAAATTAAGGTAGAAACGTTGACACAACTAAATTATTTGTGTATTTTTTCTGAACGCGCCCCCCGGTATATCTTCTCCTCATAATGTTTATGCAATAGCATACATATAAATATAAGCTTACCTATTTTTTTAAGACAATAGAAGAAAATTTAATAATACATAACCAGCTTTTTATATGGAAGCCCTCAATATTTCGGTCCGAAGATTCTGTTCTCAAGTGATTTGGGATGCAACTAGTTGTTCTTCAGAATTTATTCTATCCTCTCTCACCTCCTGCCAAGTTTTAGTTGTCAGAATGCATCTATTAGGTCAAGGGACCTTTCAAATCCATATTAAGTTTTTCGAAAAAAGTTGTGAGATAAGTTGCACTAAGTAGTATAAACAGAAAGCTATGTTTTTCTAGTGAGTGATTGTTATGAACTAGTTCCCATATCGTTTCCAAATAATGACATTTTCGTTTCTTCTTATTGATGGAAGCATTTTGATCGCTTCCTACTTACAGGGTTGGATTTGTGTAAATCCACAGAAAGATATTTACTTCAAAGTGCGGTGCAGTATTAAACCTACTCTAATTTAATTTATTTCATAGTGTTTCAACAATATTTTTCCACTTACCTGCATTAGTTATTTTTTTTAGCGAAACAAAAAAAAAATAGACGAAAAACAACAAACTTCTGCATTTAGTTTCTGAAACCTAATTTTGGACGTAGAGAAAATTACAGGCGAAAAAAAAACTTTAGAAAACTCCTAAAAGCTAAAAACAAAAACTTTTTAAAACATCATTCAAGCTTTCCGACATTTCAGCACTACAACTCATTTTCTCACTTCCCACGTGTAACTAGGGTAGGAACAAACGAGGACCGTTCTGTAATTCGATAGACTATTAAAATATTTATTTCAAAATTATAAGATACATTTTTTTATTCATATTTTCAAATCGAAACGATTACAAGAATTTTGAAAGTACACATTTATGCTCCGAGGATAAGACCTTTTGATTAGAGGTTTCATACGCTCTTAAGTCATTTGTCAAGACTGAGGATAAGAAAAAAGTTTTATAAAATTTACATATATCCTTTTTTAATTTTTTTTTACCTGCTTTCTATCCATTTCTGATATATATGGGTGAGGGAATTATATTAGGTAACCAACCTAATCTAACCCAAAGTGGAGGGTCAAGTTTTCATTCCGGGCGACCGGCGCAAAACAAAAATCAGCCTATCTAGACTGGAATTGAACATGTGCCGCTACTGTTTCGAGGTTGCTAAGGAGACGTCTAAATTGCCTCAAATATTCATGAGAACCTCACTCATCTAAATTCCGATCTTGTCCCTACTTCCTGTATACTATTCATCAGTTTCTCCACTCAAGTGGCGCTTCTCCGACTCTGATCCCCTCAATCAGACTCCACTGCTTTTAAATTCTAGTAAAGTGGGGAATAAACATTATTCTCTCAATAATTTGTAAGATAAAAATATAGAAATATTGTGTCAGTTCCAGTGTTTTGAAAATATTTTTCCTATAACCTTCAGAGGTTAACGATTTATTTAGTATAAATACTTCAATCTACATACAGTTACTATATTTTTCAAATAGTTATTATCTACAGCTTTGGTAAAAGATTGGCTCTTATTTAAGAAAAATTCAAATGTAAATGCAGTCCGAACTCTAATAAATAAAATTGCTTTCGTTGGAGGGAAATTGTAAAAAGCAATTGTGAAATGGCTAAGTGAACCTTGAGGGAATAAAATGGCTTGGAGGGCAGTAAAAGGAGCATTTGCTTAAAGCTTCATCTACTTATTGGCTACTCTGCTTTATTGCACATTTTCCATCGATTCCTATTTACGATGGAACTTTATTATAGCAAATATCTTAAAGTGAACTTATTCCGTAATATAACACATAACTTTTTTCTATTAAATATATTTCTACTGTTGTTGTTGTTGGCTGGGGTTTTAGGGCGTAGAACCCTGAGGTCATCAACGCCCATGTTTCGCGCTTTGTAATTCTATTTAATTTATATTTATAATTCTATTTCACTTTATTTTTCTCTTTAAATAATTAATTCTTTTAGAATTATTTAGTACGTATAACAAACTTTCGGGTTTAAATCTTATTCGAAACGCCATTCCTTTTTAAGAAAACCAAAACTATTTACACGTTCTTGTGGTCATCATTCAGAGCATCTGCACTCAGAACATCAGAACACTTCACATCGCACCACAATAGTTTTGGATGAAACCCAGATACATCAACAACCTTTAAATATTTCAAATAATATTCGTAAATACATAGAGAAATATATGAAATTTAACATTACATTATTGGAAGTTTTTAATATTTATTTAGAATAAGTAAAAATGTATAAATATTCATATAATCATCACTTTCTGATTTTCGTTATTGTTGTAATAAAATTTAGGATTTGTTAGAGAATTTATTTGCCATTTTTTTTTTTTTTTTTTAATGAGATGCCTGTAATTTTCTTTTAAAACTTGTAAACATATATACATCAATTGCTCCTTGGTCCTTCCTTTCAATTATTTCAATTCATTTGTGTCA
This sequence comes from Halyomorpha halys, assembly GCF_000696795.3. Classification (NCBI taxonomy): domain Eukaryota; kingdom Metazoa; phylum Arthropoda; class Insecta; order Hemiptera; family Pentatomidae; genus Halyomorpha; species Halyomorpha halys. The sequence goes on from NW_027108922.1 coordinate 399,819, forward strand.
AATTTTTATTCATCTTTTTTTATTACACGTTTGGCAACTTGAATGAAAAAATGAATGGAAAAATAATTTTATTCTGGGTCATATTTCCCCTAAGAATAAATACATGATTCATATATTAAGATATTTATCTGGCAAACATTTACAAATTTTCAGATAGTAAAATGAAATTACATTGATATAATGGCTTTACTATTGTTCATGATGTTAATCAATATATGCCTATTTATTTGATTACAACGATATAGGGGTTTGGTTATACAATAAGTGGAGGAATAGATTTTGTTTAAAGGAAAGAATGGATGAGGACTGGCGAATGGAAATGGGAAGAAAACTTCAGAAGGAAGTTGCACGTATGACGAAGGATTTGCTGAAGAAGGCGGTTCTAAAGAAGGTCATATATAAATCAATCGGTTGAGATCTGGTGTTTACTGAAAGGATGGATGAGCGAAGAGTAAGGAGATCAAGGATATAGGTAGGTTTTCTGATTTTAAGAACTTGGAATAGGAAAACACCAAGGAGGTATTGCCTTCGGGAGATTGGGTAGAGCCACTTCAACTCGGTATACCAGCAGGAGACTTGAGAGCGTCTTGGGAACCCAAAGATAAATCTTACAAAGCGGTTCATGAGTCTCTTCAGTCTCAACTCTAGTCCTGCAGGTAGCCCTCCATACACCAAGGAACCGTAGTCGAAGTGGGGGAAGACGAGAGAGGATACTAGGAGCTGACGGGTGTTCTGAGGAATGGAGTTACGGAATCTTAGGAATTGTTGAGTACAGTACAGCCACGTTATGATTAATGTTATCATAAATGATTTTTTTTCTATTTTATTTTTGTACCTTATACATTTTTTTCATTTGTTTTTTATTTTCCAATTTATTATTATTAGAAATATATAAATAGATTTAAAAAATCTATCCAAACCAAAGCTTTTATATTTATAATTACTTTTAATTTTATACATAACCATGATAAAAAACCCGAATCATGCTTAAGAAAAATATGAATATTGTTGAATTGTATTACAGCCATTTATCATCGTTTAAATCTTTGTTAAAAAAACATTATGAAGAATACGAACGAATAAAAGTAAATTTCTTCTTCTCTTTTCTAAATCTTTGATTTGAATTCTTATTTTTTTAAAAAATATTTAATTTAATTTCCAACAAATCCCATCAAATCACCTTTACCCTTCATTGTAAGCCTACTGACTGCCCTACAGTTTCATTTAATGATGTTACTCTTACCCCTGTCG
>NW_027108922.1:401719-407664 GCF_000696795.3 Halyomorpha halys
TATTTAAGTTTTGAAATATATTCAAATTAGTTTTACAATGACTATTTTGCATACTTTTGATACCTTTTTGGTTTTTTTCAATTTTGGTTTAAATTTTTGTCTTTTATTATATAAAAAAGAATATAACCAATAACATATTTACAATTGATAACAGCCACTGCATATATTACTAATTTTTTCTTTTTATATTACTAATTATTTATATGGTTAATTATCCTTTTTAACACTGTAGGATGTTACCCTTGCGTGGTTTACAATGTTCTGACCCTTAATCATCTCTTGCGTGTTTAGTATTAGATGCTGTTTATTTATCTTCTATTGATTTTTATTTTTGGTAATATTATTACTTCTGAAAATTATTTGACTTCTCTAGACTGTCCTTCCCATATTTTTTGTTGTTGTTTACTATTTGTTTTATGTTTTAATGTGACATATATTGCTTTTGTATTTCTTCTTATCTTATTGTTCTTTGCTTTGTATATTATTTCTGTTTTCAAAATCAAAATTGTGGTTTCATAATAACTATTGTATTTGGGTAGAGCTAATGTGTTTTTATTTTTGAAAGGAAAATTTGGCTAAATTTTGTTTTATATCTAGAAGTTTAATATAACAAAAACTCCATTAAACGTCGCCAAGATTAATGAACTAATGCAAAACTGATTAAGTAAATTAAGAAGGAGGACTTATTTCCTGAAACAAAAAAATAAGATGATTGCAGAATGACCTTCGAAAAATAAACCAATAATTAAATAGATTACACTAAATTATACATTTCCTGATATTAAATATTTATAAATTGGTAACTAATTAATTCGATCACGTAGTTTCAAGACGTCTTTGGGAAGATAACCGTTTTCGTTTGGGAAACGACTGTTTCCATAAGTGTCCTTAAAAGCTTCTGAAGAAACAAGTAGGTCCACACTCGTGTTGAATTGGCTGTCCTCTCCAAGTGTTTGTCTTCTGGTGTTGTCTTCCATTAACTGGGAAAGGGTCCTGGTTGTTTTTATCCGCAGGCTGTGTTTATGTCGTGAATAACTCATGTTTATTTTTTTATTTTTTGTTGTTAATGGACTCTCGTCTGTCAAAGAGACAATTGGCAACCCGGAAATAACAGCTTTAACAACAAATTGCAGTTCTCTCTTATATTGAACATAACAGAACGCTGCAAGGCTTATATCAGTCTTCTATAATTCATAAGATTTGTTTTATTAAATAAATAATAATAAGTTAAGCTTTTTACGATTTATAAAAAGAATTAGTCATTCGAAATGAATTTAGATTACATTTATATAATTTTATTAAATTATTTTGTATTATATATACAGTGACCGAAGAAAGTGTTTCCGCACCACGTTTTTCTTATTAAATTATGACTTTTTATAATAAAAAACCCTATTACTTAAAAAATAAAAAGTATACTTATGACTTAATAACTAGAAATAAAATTCAAATGAAAAACTTCTTACATAAAAAAAAAAACATTAAGCTTACAAAAAATAGAGAAAAAAAGTATTAGGCACACCTTGCGTTTTATTATTTTTTTTAATTTAATATTTTGTATGAAGTCCGTTGGCATCTATTACCGTTTGTAAACATAAAATTTAAAAATTAAATCAGTGTTAATTTGTTCCCATTCTTGCTTAAGGTGGTGTCTTCCGGTTATTGGTGTTTGTTTATGTGAAAATATGACAAATAACTTTTTTAATGATAATGATTTTACTAACCAGAGTATAAAAAGGAATCCAGAAAAGTTTGAAGAAAAAAGAAGATAAAAGATATGAACTAATTTACAGTACACTAAATTATCTTTAATTTGATTGTTGGCAAATGTGTGTTGGTCCAATAATTCCTGAGATATAGTTGTTTTGTCCGAACAACTAGAAATCATCATCATGTTAATTTATTTTGGAAACTTTCATGAAAACTACTACTTTTACGAAGATAAACTTCATAAACTACTGTATTACACATTAAACTAGCTTTTGAGTATTAATAGCCATCTGTTACGTCTCATGGTTTGTCAGATAAAGATTTCCCACATCAAATTCACTAACTACTGATTTTTTAGTATATATTTCACGAAATTTTGCTTTTTAAAAAAACTGTATCTCCAGAAATATTGAACTTGAATAGCTCTACAAGGGCTCATATGGTAACACATTTACTCTACTTTAAATGAAGTTCTGTCAGGTTTTCTAGTATTGCAGGTTTTTTCAAAGATATGGAGCTTCCAATGAAATTTAATTATTTTTTATTTTATTTTATTTTTTTACATTTTGAATTAGCTGTCATTTTTTATCGCCTTCAGCTATACTTGACAGACTCAACAATTTCGACTAGTACTTATACATAGTTTTCATTAAAGTAATAAAAAATTGGGGAGCAATAACTGACTTTTTTCCACAGGGCTCTTGGCACATATGAGTAAGCTTTCATATATTACATTACTGCTGCGACTAGTAATATTAACTACACCAAAAACCTTACAGAGCAACAGTACTGCCACGATAGCAAATAACATGTTCACTGTAAATTTTCCAGTCATGACAGTTACTGTCGCAGTAATTGGTACTGTTCATAGGGGCGTTCAGTGTTTACCTTCCACATAAAGGTTCGTTCATCTACAATGTAACCCGATGAGTAAAAGTTAATTTACTGCACTACGACCAAACCCGTTCTAAGGAGGTTCTGCCTTGACTTATGACTCAGTGAATGTTAATGTTCACTAATAAGTAGAGATTTCAGATTACAGCTCACGCGAGCTTTAGTGTCATGCGACCTCTGTTAGTTTGATGGGGAATTAAAATGAATTATAGGTTGTGCTCTGACACCGCTTCTTCTGTTGCCGTTGTCGCAGCATAATTTTGTTTATCGACGGAAATTTAGAAACCTCAAACGTTTATAGATCATGTTCTGTATTGCTGAGTTCGAAATATAGTATACATTTACAGATAAATTTGTGAGAATATAAATACAAAGTCTAGAGTCTCTAATCTACTACCAAACACCCTTGTTCTGCCTCCACTTGCTTTCAGTACCAGTGACACGGTTGTGAGAGAAGCAGTGGGATCTTCCTCAGTGATCTTTTACAAATCTGTGGACAAAGATCAATTTGGAGTTCCCTAGGCTGAATGTAAGTTTAATTGTGTTTAAGGTGTTGTTTGACTTTAAGTTTACTTGTTTTAAAAAAAATAATAAAGAGTGTTCTGATACGTTACAGAACACTCTTTATTATTTTTTAAATGTGCAATGTTTCGACCAATTAGGCTATCCTCAAGGAAAATCTATAAAACGGCAGCTTTTATTATACATTAGTTTTCAATAATTATATCAAATAACATTATTACTAATTTATTTAAAAACAAATTTGATCCTTTTTCTCAACTTTATTCTTTTCAAAATCTTCCAACGTTTCGACCACTCAGGTCATTTTCAAGGATACCTACAAACAGCTCCTTTTAATTATTTTTATAACAATTTCATTATTTCCTTCACTTACATACTGATTTCTTTGGTCCTACCTTTACTTTGTTGTCTTTATTGTATTATTACTAATAAAATATCATACCTTAAATATAAGTTTACACCTCACGTCCAATAATTAAAAAACGTTTAGCAAAACAATCGGAAATTATATTAAATTATTAATAAGCTTGCCTTAGTTTATGTCCAATCACCAATATTGTCATTTTCCATCTAGTTTTAAAATTTTTTATTACAGATCAACTTAATACAATTATTACATTGTTATCATACAGTATTTTTAAAATTCCTTACGTTTATACACACAATAATAAATAGCCAATACCATAAAATATCAATTCCCTGTAAATAACCATATTGTGAAAACAACAAACTGAAATTTAATTTAATTTTGAAATCATAATTTAAACCCTTCTTCGATTTATAGTTTCTCCTCCCAGCCATCCTTCTCAATTTATAAATCGAAGCGACTCTTATGAAAATCTAATAATATTATAAAATAGTTTGAATTCCTCCAACTTCGGTTAGAAGAGAAGAGAGATTTATATCGCTTCCCCACTCTTTCATAACTCCACTCTCATTATGCTAAGTACATTTAGCTTTAAAAATCGCAAGAAATTTTAAAGTATAATATCTGGAATATAATTCGGTTATCCAATTTTACCGTGCCTCGAAATTAATCGGACTGAGAAATATCGTTTAAATTTATATTTTAACTTTACTATATACTATAGTGTTTTATAAGGGTTATTTTATTACAATAATGAGAATGAAACAGTCCTGATAAGCCTGCCTCCTCACATGGAATTTCGAGTGTGAGATGCGAATTATATTTCCCTTCTGATTCTTTTAATCAGAATATATACTTACTGTATACTGGTGCTTATTATAAGTATATATATGTTTTAAAAGTAAGATGTGAAAGACATTCACGTAGTGCTGAAGTGGCGGTATTACGATCATTTCTTGTTTGAGCTAATGTAACATAGTAGCTAACTTGTAGCAACATGTGTCACATAACTAGCTAATGTTGCTCAATATGAGTATATTGTAACTAGCTAATGTTGTTCAATATGAGTATATTGTAACTAGCTAATGTTGCTCAATATGAGAAAATTTTGTTTTTTGTGATATGAGAAAATGTTTTGAATTAAAGATAAACCTGAATCCAACTGGGATTTGGCGGGTGGGGATACTTGGTAATATTACGTTATATGTAATACTTGTTTCATTTTTTATTAACGAATTTTAATAAACTTATTTTTTTAGAAATATTCTAACACTTCAAATTATACTTCACTAGACACTGAAAAAGTTCAATACTATCGTCGGTTAAATATAAAATTAAATATGATTTTAAGAACTTTATCATAATTTTATAGCTATATGAAATGAAATGAAAAAATAGTTTATTATTCTGTGACTAGATCTCTTTAGAACAATTACAAAGGTAATTTTAATTTTTCAATAACATATATTGGCTATAAAACAGTGTGACCGTAATTATAACATACATGAGAAAAAAAAATACAAAACGAACTGACTAAATATATAAAAAACGACACATAAAGGTAGTTACAAAATATCTGTACTATTATTATATTGGATTAGATTGGCGAAGTAAAATGTAGTTAAATAGAAGGGTTTTCAACGAGGGAAGGGTATTGTGAAATATTTAACTAGTTTAAGTCCTTAATTTCAGGACAAGGAATATCCAAATATATAAATATGGATGCTAGCTTATTAAAAGTGATTTTAACTCCTTTATCATTTGTGTTTTAACTATATCTGGTATTGTTATATATTTAACTAGTTTAAGGCCTTAACTCCAGGACTAAAAAAAAATGATATATCTAAATCTGGACCTAAGTATATTAAATATGATTATAAAGCCTTTCTCATTTGTTTTTGATTATATTTGGTATTGTGGAATATTTAACTAGTTTAAAGCCTGTATTCCAGAACTAGGATTATTAAAATATCTAAATCTGGACCTTGGCAATCTAAATATTAAATTAAATATGATTTTGAAGTCTTTATCATTTTTGTTTTAATTATATCTGGTATTGTGATATATTTAACTAGCTTAAGGCCTTAATTCCAGGACTAGGATTATTAATATATCTAAATCTGGACCTTAGCATATTAAATATGATTTTAAAGCCTTTATCATTTGTTTTTAATTATATTTGGTATTGTGGAATATTTAACTAGTAAGGTACTTTTACTAACTAAAGGTAATTTTAATTTTTCAATAACATATATTGGCTAAAAAACAGTGTGACCGTAATTATAACTTACATGAAAAAAAAAATACAAAACGAACTGACTAAATATGTAAAAAATAGAGGTAGATATATAAATATAGACACATAAAGGTAGTTACAAAATATCTGTACTATTATTATATTGGATTAGATTGGCGAAGTAAAATGTAGTTAAATAGAAGGGTTTTAAACGAG
>NW_027108922.1:407714-408223 GCF_000696795.3 Halyomorpha halys
TAGTTACAAAATATCTGTACTATTATTATATTGGATTAGATTGGCGAAGTAAAATGTAGTTAAATAGAAGGGTTTTAAACGAGGGAAGGGTCGGTGTATATGGTATTGTGAAATATTTAACTAGTTTAAGTCCTTAATTTCAGGATAAGGAATATCCAAATATATAAATATGGACGCTAGCTTATTAAAAGTTATTTTAACTCCTTTATCATTTGTCTTTTAATTATATCTGGTATTGTGGAATATTTAACTAGTTTAAAGCCTGTATTCCAGGACTAAGAATATTGCAATATCTAAATCTGGACCTAAGTATATTAAATATGATTTTAAAGCCTTTATCATTTGTTTTTAATTATATTTGGTATTGTGGAATATTTAACTAGTTTAAGGCCTGAATTCCAGGACTAGGATTATTAAAATATCTAAATCTAGACCTTAGCAGACTAAATATTAAATTGAATATGATTTTGAGGCTATTTAACTAGCTATTTAACTAAATATTATTTTAA
>NW_027108922.1:411726-412312 GCF_000696795.3 Halyomorpha halys
GTAAATCTCAGGACTTGGAATATTTAGATATCCTGACGCGTAGTCAAAGCATACCGTTTCTACTTATACATTACCATAACGCCCCAGAGTGTACTTTTTCCTGAAGCCCTATAAGCACAAATACTGAAGACGGCTTTATCGCTTGTGAGGGAGCAAGGGTTATAGTCGCCACAGTTGCTTTATGCCACCCTTATCGAAGGCTTTGTTTGATAGAAGCATTAGTGTAATCTGGCACGCACCTCAAGATATCATTGTTTATTCCTACTTGATGGTATATTTGTTCCACTTTATTGCATTCCATGCCGTTTCTCCCCTTTATGACCGTATTATTATTACCATCTCTCTTGTTTTATTCCCTTTGACTCATTTCATTATACCGACTTATCATAGTAAGAATAACGGCCACTAACCAATCTAATGCAATCTGACAATTATTCCAATTTTTTAATGCCTTGTTACTGCGCTCATTTAAACAGTTCAATAATATATTTACATCATGGAAATTATTAAATAAAGAGGAATTAATGACATATTACATCAGAAATAACAAACCAATCATAACTTTTTTTTAATTATTAAAGGAGTT
>NW_027108922.1:415857-417138 GCF_000696795.3 Halyomorpha halys
TGATAAGATACTTACAAAAATCTATGTAAATAAAAATAATAAGGCAAGAGAGTGCAAATTATTTCAAAATTTTACTCTTATTATTACTTTAAATTATATATGAAATATATAGTAAGGGGAAGTATGACAATCCTAAAAATTTAAATTCCAGTTTTGAGTCCAAATAACCTATTTACAAATAAATTATTATCTACCAATTACACAAGGGGTGCGGTAGCAGCGTGGTCTGCCAACCCAAAGGTTGCGAGTTCGAGTCCACGGGCCTATCCGAACTTTTTTCAAGCATATAGTTATACAATACTCATTCACAGCCTCCGACCGGGCATTCGTGAGGCCCGTTAGCCAATGGGTGGCACTCATAAAAATAGGCGTGGGAGTGACGAGCCCACCCTATGAAAACAACGTCATGAAACACGCCTTCTTTTTCCTAAGCACGTCGCGCAGGGCTTCGTGCCTCCGCGGTCTGTTGCGCCAATAACAATAATAATAATAATACCATTAATACATGATCATCATTTATTATCGAACTTGTCTGGCATAACTACATTTTGTTCTAATTTATTTTTCACTCAAATCCTGATATAAAACTTATAAGATACTAACAAAAATTTATATAAATAAAATTATGGAATATACAGTAAGGGAAGAAGAGTACTGTGATCATGAAAATTTCGAATATAGGTTTTTGACGGAAATACAACTTTTGAGGTCCGTGGGGTCCAAATAACAGAATCTCGCGAAAAGTTCAGTATGTGCGTAAACATCCTGGCTCAAAAACGAGAAGTGGTACGATTTTTTTTTTATTATTATATCAAAAATATATTTATTGATAGATATTGCAATCTGCCACACTGTTGTGGGCAATAGGTAATAGTGATGACTGATCACTAAAAAAAAAATACTCTCTTAAAATGTATATCTCATAAAAACAGAAGGATAAAAAAAATGGACATAATCAAATAATATGCATGAAAAAATAAGTAAATAAAATAATCTGTAGTCACATTTCCACTCTTATTTACAATTGCACAATCGACCTGAGGATCCCTGAGCCTACTCAATCCCCCACTAGTTGGGAGTAGAGCAGAGCTCTTTGAGGTCCCAGCGCATCCGTCTCGCCGCATCACTGGTGATAAGCCAGTTGTACGAAATTAAATTTCACATTTACCCCGGATATCTCGGGGATGTTTAAAAAAATTTTCAATTCAAATTATTTGCTTGATTTGATATATTTTCTCATTTATTTTATTTTTTCTAATTTAACGGCTCTTATGATTTTGA
>NW_027108922.1:420174-420379 GCF_000696795.3 Halyomorpha halys
AGTGAAAGTTATTTTGGCTTTTTATTAGACGATCACATATTTTTACATTATTGTCCTGGCCCAACTTTCTTTACTTTTATTTCGTGTTATCTTATTCCCTTACTATGTTACAAATTTTTAGTTGTTTTTCTCTTTCTTTTGGCCCTAATGAAATCTAGGTGGGGCGAAACCTTGATCATAATAAATAGTTATTTACTACTTAAGT
>NW_027108922.1:423460-425085 GCF_000696795.3 Halyomorpha halys
ATTAGCGAATTATTTTCGAAAAAAAAAACTTTTTCACTAATTTTTTTGGTTTATGTTTTATAAGGTAGGTATAACTTCTGGCTCTTAGTAGATAGACCACGGTAGAAACCGCAGATCGAGTTCATCTTTCGAACTAACGGCAACCTTACTCAAAAGCAGTCTATTGTATTCCAGGTATCGGTTAGTGGTGTATTAAACGTGCTCACTAAAGTGTACTCGGAAATCATTAGAGCACTCGGACTAGTTAGAGAGGTGGTTGCTAAATCCATCATCTATTTTAATTAACATTTCCCTACTCAAATTTCTAAGGCCGATAAGAGCAATCTAAAGAATTTATCTAAAGCAAATGAAACGGCTTTGGAAAATATCATATTATAAGCAGAATAATGAACGGAATCGCTAAGAAAAAAATTGATTACAAAAATATAAATCATGTACGAGGGTTTGAGACGTCCCAATGTCCATTCTGCTTGTGACGGCCAGCACGTTTCTAGTAGTTGAGGGTTTGTCTTTAGGCACATGTAAAAGTTTAAATATGTTAAAGAATTGCAACATCAAAGGTGCATTCAGAAAGAAAACAAGTAAATATTTAAATATATTTAATCAAAAAGGGAGCGCCGTGGCACTGTGCTACCAACTCCAAGGACACGGGGTCGAAGCCGGCTGGGCATATAATTATTTTGTGTCCACTGTAGCCGTGAGTCAGCCCTGTGAGTTATTGAGCGCTCCTGAGGTACACCCAGCTTCATAAAGTGGGTACCTCTTAATTAGGGAAAAATCTGGAAATTGAGCGTGATTTTGACCAAATCATTTTCTTGTCTAACCGTTGTTCTAAAAACAGTGCTTCCTTACAATATACTGAATCAATGACCATTTTTAATAATACGTACTTCTGTTAAAATAATAATTAACAATTAAGGTTTTTTAAAAATATTTATCCTGGCATATGTGTACAAAATTTAAATAATGTAATTATTCTCAGAGGACATTTGCAAGCTATGCAAGTATTTTTCATCTCGTATCTGAGTAGATTTTTTCGTTAATCACCATTCAAACATTTGATTTTATTATTTTGACTAAACTGAATTTATCTTTTTAAAAAAGAAAATATGAAAAAGTATTATAAAAAAACGTTCAACACACAAAACTTACATCATATTTGTATTTAACATCCCCAAAAAGCTCTTTATACAAATCTGTAACTAAATTAAAATATTTCATATTTTCTTATCTTGAAATATTTATTACTTTAACAAGAAGAACTTTTCTCTTTCTTTGTTATCTGATGATAACAATAAAGTGTTTATTTGCTAAATTTGAAAGCAATAAAAAGTTTCTTAACACATTTGAAAAAAAAAAAGTTTGTTGTTTTTTAACCTAGTTATTTGTGTTTTTTTCTGAGCTTTTTTTTATTAATTTATTTGAACTCATTTATAGAATCTATTTAGTTTATTTATTTTTTTTTTCAAAATTATTTTATATTTTTTATACCGCTGCGGCTATTTTACATTTTTTTTTCTATATTCCTATTTATTGATAATTTCGTTTAAATTATATTCCATTTGTGTAACAGGTTGAATGTGTGCTGCAGATCACTGCAGAAAGGAGGTATGAGAGAGTTGACT
>NW_027108922.1:425135-426107 GCF_000696795.3 Halyomorpha halys
GTAACAGGTTGAATGTGTGCTGCAGATCACTGCAGAAAGGAGGTATGAGAGAGTTGACTAGAGAAAATAGCATAGATAGGGATGAGAACAAAAAAATAAAAATTAAAATAAAGAAAGATAATGTGATAGAACTCTGTGTGAGGAGAATAAAGTTAAAAAAAAAGAAAATTGTAAAAAAAAAAGGTTATACTTGAATTGTGGGGAAATCATCCGGGTGACGGACAATAAAGGTGACAAGTATAGAATAGTTGAAAAAAATATTATTTTTTTAACCAACGTTTCATCCCACTTTTCAGGGCATCCTCAGGGCTAAATTAAAATAAGATACAAACATTGTAAGAGGTGATCATTCAATCATTAATATACAAAATATATTAAATGTTTTATTTATTTAAATATATAAAAAGAAATAATAAGCTTAATTTAAGGAATCATACATATGAGTAGGTAGGAAAATAGTTACTTATTATATATATTCTGGAAATAGTTAATTACTTTTTGAAAAAAGAAAAAAAAATGTATTTTATATTTTTAATTAACAGATGTTAGTTTACATCCAATCAGGGATATAATTAAGTTGTGTGTTTTAGAAAACTGATGCATTTGGACAGCATTACCTAATAAAGCATATCTTTCTCAAATCCCTATTGACCAAAATCGGTGAAATTTGGTTTATTATAAAGTAATTTTGATACTATAAAAATCTGAAGTTGATAAGCAGAGTATCCTTGATTTTCTTGATTTTTGTTCCACAAAACTGTACTTCACTTCAGAATAGGAGAGGGGATTTAAAATAGTGGCTGTTTCAAAAAAAAATTTTTTTTCTTTTAAATTAAAACTATTTTAATGTGCTAGAAAGTAATTTATGACGTTTATCTTTGTAGGAGTATTGGTTTTCATGATATTTAACAAAATTAATTCTCAAAATCTTGCTTTCTAACTATTAGGACAAAATTTTTGACTTATGAAAAA
>NW_027108922.1:428125-429713 GCF_000696795.3 Halyomorpha halys
TAGCCTGCAAGGAGAAAACAATTAATGTGAGAGGAAATTTATGTTGAAGATGTCCCTGAGGATGGCTGGAAGGGCCGAAACGTAGGACAAATAAATAAATATATAGTGTTGAGACTATTTTGGATATTTAAATTAATTAATTGATAAATATTACCTGGTCTCGAAAAATTTTGAAATAATATAATTAAAGAATTATTTATTTTAAACCAGGTTTCCTTTTACTACCTGATACCTTTATTGACTCCCACTCAGACTGTCTTTCTACAACCAACTTCATACGGTCAACTTCATATAATATTTTTAATTTATGAAAAACTATATATACAGAACCAACACACGTAGTCTGGCAGTGCTCAAATTAAAACTAGTTTCATGTGCTATAAAGTAGTTAATGACACCTATATTTGCAGGAGAAGTAGTTTTCATATTTGCCAAAATATATTGTTTTGACAAAATACCATGTGCAGAATTTATATTCTTATATGAAAATCATAAAAACTACTACCCCTACGAAGATAGTATAAAAGTACATAGTTAAGTTAAATTCCTTTAATTTTAAGTGTTGTCAGACATTTGTAAAATATTGTTTTTCAGGATCCAAAAAGACTGTTCGAATAACTAGAAATCAACATTTTGTGCATTTATGTTGCCAAAAATCATAAAATCTACTATTTCTACTATGATATACGTTATAAATTACATTATAATATATTTGACAGGCTTTAATATGAGTGCAGGCTGACATCTGTATGTCTTACGATTTCATGATTGTGTTTCCGAAAAATCTCTATGGAACAAAACGATGTCCATTTTTGGTTTCACTACACCAAAAATCATGAAGAATAACCAAAATTATCAATTCGAATTTTGAAAATTTTCTTTTTGTAAACCTGTTGTATTATTGTACTTGTTGCAATACAATAATATACAACAGCTAAAATAAGATATTGTGCAGAAGTTATGAAAGACTATAAATCTTGCTGAAAAGTAGCCAATAACCGGAACTAGAACAAGAGACGGAGAAGGCATTGCACTGGCTTTGGAAACTCATAATTTATGAAGGGCGCTCGAATCATTGAGCGACTGCCACACCGTTTCATTAAAGTGGGTAATTAATGCTTCATAGGCTGCGGTGGTTATGGAACATCTCTCACGGATAAACTAATTAGTCGGTGGTTATGTGCATACTCTCCTTAGGCAATTATGCACGACATAATTGTTTAAGGGTAGAAGCGAATACACACTTTGTCATGAAAAAAAATCGATTACACACTACACTTGCTACTTCTTTTTTATTATTTTTTTTAGTGGTTTAAGCCCTCCATTGAGGATCTATACAGCTACAGAGTGGGGTATCGATGTTCATTTCTTCACAAATATAAAAATTTAACAATTCAATGAAGACAAGAAACCGCACGTTGATTTCGACTACTACTTACAGGACGAATAGTCTAAAAAGACTGATCTGCATGACTGTAATAAGGCCAATGTGGACATACAGAGTTGAGCTTTGGGGCTCCTCTAAAACTTCGAATTCCTCTCGTATCCAGTCCTTACAATTCAAAATCCGTCATAAAATCATTAATGT
>NW_027108922.1:431552-432615 GCF_000696795.3 Halyomorpha halys
TAAAAGGTAAAAAAAAAAATTATTAATAGAAGAAAAGGGATTATGAAAAAAAAGAGAGTTGAATAAAAAATTGTAGTGTTTTGGACGAAGTGTACTTTATCTCCGAAGTAAATACTTACATATTTTATTTTTTAAATATTTTCACTAAATCTTTTCGAAGGCTTGGTCTTCCTAAATAAGGAAAGATTTGCCAAAAAAAGAGAAAGACATAAGCAGATAGGATCTTTGCACAAGGCGGCGTAGAAGGAAGTGGTTTTAGATATTATCAGTAGAAGCTGCTGTTAACCCAACTTTACGAAACTTTTCCCAACAACACAACGGAAGATCCTCCGGCTCAACTTTATCACTGATGTCGGATCTCAGTTCACAGGCAGGCTACCTCAACCTTCCCCTTAACCTTAATGGTACCCTGGTTTTTCTTATTATTTAAAAAAAAATCGATTCTTGCTTTTTTTTAATAACTTATTTATTGTTATTTACAACTGTATACATATATACACATCAAGTAAATTTGCTTTTAGTGATATTATGACATGATACAAACATGTGGAGAATCTACCCATTAATAGAACTCCAAAAACATTTCTAATGGAGAAGATCTTAAGGTCATATTCTTTTCAGACGCCTAGGAGGATTGTTAGGTAGTGAAGAAGAAGCCAGGTTAGAAACGAGTTGGTTTGGATGGTTGGGAAATTTATCATGTGCTATGTACTGCATTGAGATTTAACAGGGATGCCAGAATAATCGCTGAAGGGAATTATCCAATAATAAGTCAATAAATTAATTTACCTTGAATCCTAAAAAAATATTATTATGATTGGATTCCTCTCCAAAGGCTTGTTTATGTTTACCAGTTAGTCAGTTATTGAATGTCTTTGCTTAATAAAATATTGTTACCAGAATACATTAGGGAATGGTAAAGATTATACATAGATATATAAAGTACAGAAAGGAACAATGCATATATTTACACTTAACAGTTCGGAGAAAATTACATGAATATCACAATATCGGGGAATATTATAATGACTTAGAGAAATGATTTAGATAGGTTGTTTGCCAT
>NW_027108922.1:432665-438157 GCF_000696795.3 Halyomorpha halys
GCTTACTTCGTCCTCATCATCCATAAAGACTTTAATGTTCCATATGTATCCGATCTAGCCCGAACCAGATATAATTACTTTCCATTATAAACTCTCAAACCACCCAAACCCACTTGTTTCTAACCTTGCTTCCTCTTCCATTCCATGACAATCCTCCAAGGCGCCTGAAAAGAAGATAACCACGAGACCTGCTAATATAAAACGTCATTAGAGTGTTATCAATAGTGTCTCTACACGCTTGTAACACTCCATTGTAACTGAGATCAAATTTACTAAATGAATAATAATGTACAGTTGTAAATAGCATTAAATAAATAAAAAATAAAAATAATTTAGTGAAAATATTGAGCGAAACACAAATAATAAAAAAATATAACTATACTCAAACTTATTTTAATTTCTAGGTAAAAACATTAGGGAAATAATCATGTGTAAAATACATGAAAGTAATGATGCACCAAGTTATGTAGTGGGTGATAAGCTAGAGGGAAATGCTTCGGCATTATTTTGCTAACTCGAATGATTTTGAAGATCAGGTATTTCTGTTGAAGGCACCATTTTTTTTTTCAAAAACTAGTTTTCCTTTTACAGTATATCCCTTAATTTGAATTGTTGTAAATATAAGTGAACTCGCTGAAAATATAATATTTTTCCAACGCATCGATAATTCAAAAGTTTATGTACATATGAAAAGTCTCTACAATAGCCTGAAATTTTTGTGGGTAATGTGTGTTGATAGTGTAAACAAAAATTATTCAATGATAATATCAACGCCTCTTTAAAATAAAAATATATATTAAAAGGTAAAAAAAAAAATTATTAATAGAAGAAAAGGGATTATGAAAAAAAAGAGAGTTGAATAAAAAATTGTAGTGTTTTGGACGAAGTGTACTTTATCTCCGAAGTATATACTTACATATTTTATTTTTTAAATATTTTCACTAAATCTTTTCGAAGGCTTGGTCTTCCTAAATAAGGAAAGATTTGCCAAAAAAAGAGAAAGACATAAGCAGATAGGATCTTTGCACGAGGCGGCGTAGAAGGAAGTGGTTTTAGATATTATCAGTAGAAGCTGCTGTTAACCCAACTTTACGAAACTTTTCCCAACAACACAACGGAAGATCCTCCGGCTCAACTTTATCACTGATGTCGGATCTCAGTTCACAGGCAGGCTACCTCAACCTTCCCCTTAACCTTAATGGTGCCCTGGTTTTTGTTATTATTTAAAAAAAAAATCGATTCTTGCTTTTTTTTAATAATTTATTTATTGTTATTTACAACTGTATACATATATACACATCAAGTAAATTTGCTGTAAGTGATATTATGACATGATACAAACATGTGTAGAATTGCTGCCATTGATAGAACTGCAAAAACATTAATAAAGGAGAAGATCTCGAGGCCATCTTCTTTTCAGACGCTTAGGAGGATTGGTAGGTAGTGAAGAAAAAGTCAGGTTAGAAACGAGTTGGTTTGACTGGTTGGGAAGTTTATCATGGAAGGATTGGTATCTGATTCCGGCCAAATCGGCAACATATAGGACATTGAGGTCCCAATGGATGGAGGAATTCGATGGTTTAGTGGAGCCCCATAGCTCAACTCCGTATGTCCAGATAGGCCTGCGGATCATTCTTTTGTAATGGATTGGAAGTACGACGAAGGGTAAATGTGATTTGGTGGGATTTATTGGAATTTATTTTAATCCTCCAGTTTTGGTACCATTCTTCAAGGTGGTGATGTTTGCTATTTTTAAAATTTATTTTGAAAACTCTTTTAAAAAATATTTCTTTAACAAACTGTATCTCAAGTTACAATGTTTTTAAATGTTTCAAATTTGAATACTACCATTTTTTAAAATTCTTTTTCTCATGTTATAAAAAATCTTTAAGATATGGAAATCATGAATTTTATAAATTATCACAACTAATGTTAACCACTCTAACCATTCCACGCCAAATGAAAATCCTGTGAAGAGTTTTAGGAGTGATATGGTACGGCTGGAATCCCTCATATTTTTTTTAAAACCGACCATTATTGTGAAAATCCGATGGAGTGCAAAGGTGCACAACAAGTTTTTATTCAATGTATTTGCATTAAGTGCACCATTAACTTAAGGCCAGGAGCTAATTCACTTAGAATGTTCTGTTTGCGTTATTATGAGTATACTGTAAGTAGCCTAATTGAAAGATTGATGAGAATGATTGAAAAATGTATACGGGGAATTGAGGGTAAATAAGAGAAACCATTGCTAAAATTTATTGCAGAATTTATATGGTTATAAGGGGGTAGCCGTAGAAAACCTGGAGAGATTAAGTTAATTTTTAGAGTTGAAGTGTATGAAGGGCATGTCTCAATTAAATAAGAAGAAAAATGTGGAGTAAACTCACGCAAGTGGAATAAGGTATAATATTGTCTCTCATCAGATCACTATGGAACATAAGAATGTCCATTTTTGGTTTCAGCACTCCAAAAATCATGAAGATCAGCCAAAATTATCAATTCGAATTTTAAAAGGTATCGTTTTGTATAAAAACTATCATTTCTGTTTTTTTTTTTTTTTTACTTAACTTATTGCAATAC
Source organism: Halyomorpha halys (assembly GCF_000696795.3). NCBI lineage: Eukaryota > Metazoa > Arthropoda > Insecta > Hemiptera > Pentatomidae > Halyomorpha > Halyomorpha halys. Next base: position 435,249 of record NW_027108922.1, read on the forward strand.
AATAATAGGCAACTAAAATAAGATATTGTGCAGAAGTTATGAAGGGCTATAAATATTGCTGAAAAGTAGCCAATAACCGGAACTAGAACAAGAGCCAGAGAAGGCATTGCACTGGCTTTGGAAACTCATAATTTATGAAGGGCGCTCGAAACATTGAGCGACTGCCACACCGTTTCATTAAAGTGGGTAATTAATGTTTTATAGACCGTGGTTGTTATGGAACATCTCTCACAGATAAAGTAATTAGTCAGCTACAATGACCATTTAGAAGGATGAGGTTGTGAGTATTCTGAGGTATGTGGGTTCCCTGTCTGGAATGGGTACCTTACAGCCCAGTAGATAAGGAAGTTACGACGTTTTAGCGGAGGGCTCGGCTGCGAGTCACTAGAGCATACCGGTGTGTTTCTCATGAGACGGTGTGAAACTTAGTAGGAGGGTCTCCTGCGAGAAGACATGGGCTCAGTAGGTTTGCCTGACTTTATCCGGACTAGAATTAAGGAGGACCCAAGGAAATGGAAAACCATTGTCCAGTAGGACACGATGGAACAGTGGAACCGGTGCTGGGGGACGACTCCGAATGGGTCTATCTTGAGAAAGTATTTTCCCACTGTCCCGGTTAAAAGAGAAGTAGGTCCTTCCTGACTGCTGGATCTCCCAATTCCTGGCGGGACATGATGAGCTAAGCTTCATTGCGGCGTGCCGAAAACTGCTAAGCTCATAATTGTTGTTTGTACCGGCTTTGAGGCACAAAGGGCTAAAATGCTGAGGGAAACTGGGCTCTATGTTCTCACGCAGAATGATCTACCTCCTTCAGATAGTCACTCTACACAACTACTCGTGTTACAAAAGTTTTGTGTACAGGAGGAAACGTTGAGTGCGCCTTTCCGACTTCACCGTGGAGCGAATAGGACTGGTTCCCTGAAGACCATCAGGCAGAGGAGGAGCAGGACAGAAAGAGAACCAATGAGAAAAAAAATAGTGATAAATTTAAACTGCCTACAAGGCAGAGTAAGACGAAACAAATAAATAAACGTTATTAATGTTTGCTTGACCAATTGATTCAGATTCCTGCTCCACTCGTCAGAATTTCATTAACTTTTCCCTACTCGCCTTGTTAATTATATCAATCATTTTTTTTATTTATTTAATGTAATTTACAAGTATTCAAATAATAAATAAAATAAGTAAATATGTTGTATGTTTCATATACACTTGAAAATCTTGGGAAGAAACCACCCGTTAGTGGTACTTCAAACATTAATTTAAATTAGAAGGTCCCGTGTCCATCTTCTTTTCAGACGCCTCGGAGGGTTATCAGGTACTGTTAAGAATGAAAGATCAAGAATTAATGGGTTAGGGTGGGTAAGGAGTTTGGAATGAAAATACGCAATCTGTTTTCGGCTAAATATGCAACGAATGGGATGTTAAGGTCTTTGTGGATGAGTTTATTTGTAACGTAATAAGGATATAAAGGATTTTACTTAAGATTTTGGATTGTAAGGATTGGATGAGGGAGGAATTTTATGGCTTGGTAGAGCCTCAGAGGTCAATTCCATATGTCCAAATTGCAATGAAATTTATATTTTGAATGGAATGATATAGTAGAGTGATTGTCTTTCACGCCATTTATCGTCCTATTGTTACATTTGGAATATTATCAGTTGAATTTATAAAACTATTCTATAATCAACTTTAAATATTAAATATTTTTACAGAAAGGTTCGCTAGCTAAATTATAATATCAATCGATTATGGAAAGCTTTATAGAACACAAGCTTGTATCGAGTTGCGTACAGCTGTCATCAAAATAATATCTAAAGGGCCTAATTACCTGACCTGTTCAAATTGTTTGTAGAGGGCGCACTCTATTGGGCATATTCTATTGAAATTGTAAATATATTGACATGCAGGTATTACATCATATTGAGTATGTTTACTTTACACAGTTTAGACTATGTTGATCTTGTCTACTAAGTTTATCACTTACTATCTATTATCGTTACATGTTGACTAACGGTGTAGTTATTTAATGTCTAAATAATTTAGTAATTATAAGATATAATTGATATAAACATTCCAAACACAAAGACTTGTGTCATTAAAATAACAGCAGGTCACCAGTAAACGCTTAGAATATTAAAAGAGAGAACCTTTAATTGTATTGTCTGTAAAATTAGTGGAAATGTATTTAGTACTACTGTGAAGTAAACTATCGAAATTAAGGCATCATCAGAGCAGAAAATCATATCACATTTAAAAAGATAAAATTCAGCACATCTCACATTAAGAGTTTACAAAGATATATCTACTAGAGGTGAGGTCACTCTTAAACATCCAAACAGATATTGTAATTACAGTCGAACAGATCACCTTCCTTGGACTACAGCTGATCAAACATCTAACATGGAATCCTCACACAAGACTGAAAAGACAAAAAACGTTTCGTCAATTCCGACTATTATAACATTTCCTAAACAAACTGTCTAAAATTCCAATTAACTACTTAAGACTGATCTACATGACTATAATAAGGCCTATTTGATCATATAGAGCTGTTGCCTGTATCACACCACTATGATCTGACATCAAATTTATTAAATATATGTTTTATGTAAATACAGTTATAAATATCAATAAACAAAAAGATATAAGTCTATACATAAATATGTATAATAATAATAAAACTATATTTTATTTCTATAGCTAGAATGAGAGTAATCCCGTTTTTCCAACTATACCAAAACATTTGAACTTGGCTTAAGAATACAAGTCGATCTAAGAAAATGTGTAAATAAATTCAATTTCTCAGGCAAAATCCCAATTCTTCTTTTTGTTAAAGATGGTCATTATTATTATTGGTTATATGCAGTGATGGGGTAGGAAATGAAGTAAGTATTTTATTAAAAAAA
>NW_027108922.1:438506-441601 GCF_000696795.3 Halyomorpha halys
AAAAAAACTACTTAATTTGCTTTGTTGTTTTTTTTCAATTCCATAGAAGTTTCTTGTTAATTAAATTTTCTGTACATACTTTTACTTAAATCTTAACTCTACTGTTTGTCTTTCAAATTAACTTTTTTTTATCTTTTATTTTTTTTTATTTCCACCTGTAAATGTACTAGGTCCAGCAAATGAGATGTTCTATCCAGCCATGGCATGAGTTGGTATAAGGGAGATAGCACCCAGTAGTGCATCGTCCTGACGTTAAGTAAATTATTTTATTACATTAGGAGGTCTCGCATCCAACTCCTCTTCAGCCTACGCCGAGTTACGTCAGGATTGTCATGTGTTGCCATCTATCGAATAAATTTATTGAAATGTCCAAGTAGCCTGTTGTGAAACCGTTTGTATGTTCTATGAATGTGGTCCGTTACAGTCGGTATCGGTGTGGATGGTATCGTTTGAAACGTATAATGGTGAGGTCGTTGCCAGTCTTAAAAGTTGTGATTGAAAAGTTTGTATTCTCTGAATCTGTGCCTTTTTAGCAGGTCCATAAATTTGGCAGGTGTAAGTTCATATAGGTTTTAGTAAGTAATTGTATACGTTAAGTTTCTGTCTGAGCGATAATTTAGAACGTCTGTGTAGTATAGTCGGAAATTTAGCGTTTTACGTTCTGTCTTGACGTGTGGGCTCCATATTATGTCATAGGTTAGTCCTAAATACGTTACTGTATTTGTTTATGGTATAAAATATCTCAAATTAATTAAAAAACCATATCAGCCATTAACAAGAGTCGAAAAGAATACCTGATTAGACATTTTCCTAGATCATCTTAAAATCATTATTACACTTTGATCAATTAGAAATATTTTGACACTATTGGAGAGACGGGTTTTCTTGTATGCTAATGATGCTGGATTGAAAGCATCAATTATCATTAAATAACTAGGCAATATATCTATAATAATAATAATAGCAATATATATTTAATATAAATAGTTCATCTGATATCTAAAATTCTTAAATAAAATTGATCCAGAAGTATTCGAATGGTGGCATTTATTATATTTTTTTAGCGTCAGTTAGGTGCAATAAAATTTTAAAGTCGAATGGTTTGTACCCTAGGCGCAATCAATTGATTTATTTATTTTTGTAATATAAAAATGAAAATATGTACCTGATGAAAGATAATAGAGTTTACATTGAACACAACAAAATAGATTAATGAAACATATCAAATCAAATGTTTGGTCATAGACCTTCGTGATTTAGTGTGATTTATTCTATTTATAATTATAATTTATTATTGAAATAAGCTATAAAAAAAGTTGAATTATGCCGTTAAAATTATTCCAGAAGGAGGGAAACCCGAATGGAGTAACCAAGCGTGCCATCTTTTACTTAGCCGAGGGAGCACCACTTTTGGAGATAATTTTATTTACGGTACGGCTGGAATGCGATTTTCAAACAGGAGCCAACACATCTTCTCAGGGCTCCCTTCTATTTTTTACCTTCCACCCTCTGAAAGGCTGAGGAAGAGGAGGAGAGAGTTCGGCAAGAGGGTTCCTCTCCAGTGAAATCATAATGAAATAATGGCGGATTAAGGTTGGAATGTTCTTATTTCAATATCCGTTTTATTAAAGGGAATTTGAGGGAGCAAGCTGAGGGTGGGAAGCCTACGCTTAGGCACTTACGCCATTAGTTATAATCTGATTGTTGATTCGACGTTATAAACTCTTCTTTAATTAATACATTAGTACTTGAAATATTTTGTTTTGTTTCGTTAAAAAATTATTAGTCTATCTTCTGGAGCTTTCATTCTTTTGTTTTAATCTTAAATTGAATTAAACGCAAGACTATAATCGATACCTACTGCTATGTACTAGTAACAGATTTACTTGGGATGCCAGGATAATCGCTGAAGGCAATTACCCAAAAATAAATAAATTAATTGATTATAAATTGAGTCCTAAAAAACTATTATTGTAATTGGATTCCTTTTCAAAGGCTGTTTGTATGTTTACCAGTTTACCAATTAAATACCTTTATATTTATAAAATGTTGTTACCATTAATTATATAGTATAATAAAGAGTGGTATATTGGGATATATAATAGTATATAAACTACATAAAGAAACTAAGTCTTTATTTACAATTTGTTATTATGATTAAAATGATTCAGATATAGTTTGCCATAAAATATAGATTATTACATGATTACTTATTAGTTAATTTATACTTATAGCTGCTCATGCCGTGGGATGTAGTGCCGTAGGTGTCTTCTGTTTCATAAGGGATGTCCAGGTCTCGTGGCCTTCGTCTGGTCGAAGTGCATCCTCTAAGTCTGCCTCCTGACTGTGGTCCTCCTCCTTCTAAGCCTTCCTGTTCAGTGTGTCCGTCTGCCCTTCTCAATTTCCTCTGTATTTTTCTCCCACTTACCTTTTTAGGGCGTTACCTTATTTTGAAATATCTTCTCTCATTGCTCATCGATGTCCGAAGACTCCCGAGGCAGGCGTCCCCCTCCTCAGGGCCGAGGATGTGTAAAAAAAGTTTGACTTGTCCAGGAAGGGCCTTCACCTAGTTAATTTGATTCTGGTCCCTCGTCACAGCCTATTTTGTGTTAATGTTAAACACTTAAAGGTTAGCCAATCTAATTTTTTCAGGAGCCTCTGGTAATGTGACAAACTTAATACAGATGTTTTCATATCCGAGGACGCTAAACGCTTCGCAGAAGGGTACCCTAACCAAGTATAGGGCAGATGACAAAACACACTTAATAATACCCAGGATTGTCAAAAGACCGATACATAGCACTACTCAACATTGTACAAATAAAATAATTATACGTTCCATACTTAGACCATTTCAACTTGTGCCATGAATGCTTTATTAAAAATATGATACGAATTCGTTATTAAAAGTGTAATGATTGCCGAAAAGGTTTAACTTTAGGTAGAAAAATACCGGTGTTTTAGGTACGCCGATGGTTTATTCTTATTGTGTGAGAACAAGGAAACTATAGAACTAAACACAACCACGCTCATAAACTCCAGTAAGGAACTAGGTCTTGAAATAAATATAGATAAAACAAAATGTATGTTTAGTA
>NW_027108922.1:442946-444641 GCF_000696795.3 Halyomorpha halys
ATCCTTAACAATCCCTGATAACCCTCCGAGGTGTCTGAAAAGAAGATGGCCACGGGACCTTCTAATTTAAATTAATGCTTGAAATACCACCAATGAATGGTTCCTTCCAAAGATTTTCAAGTGTAAATGAAACATAGAACATATTTACTTATTGTATTTATTACTTGTACAGTTGTAAATCACATTAAATAAATAAAAAAATAGTATGCTTAGACTATACAATTAATTTTCCTAACACGAATTTTCCAAAATCCAATAATAGAGGAAATAGGAAATCAAACGAAAGTTTTCTTTTTAAAACCATTTGAGTATTACTTGGTTTATTATATTTTTATTTTTTTAAGTTAAATAATTTTTGTAAAATTGTTACATGACATAATAACAATTTGCTGTTTCGTAATTAGTGCATTTTTAAAATTTATTATTATATGTTATTGGTATGTTTTTATTTTCATATGTATTTCTGGGATTATAAATTTGGCAAGTAAAAATGATTTAATGATGGAGTATTAAACGTTTAAGGTTTGTGTGTTGTTAAATTAGCAAGTGGAATACATATAAAGAGGAATTACCAAAAAAATAGCCTATTCAAAGGTGAAACAAGGAACTTAAGATTACATTAAAGTGTAATTAATATTTAACCAATTTAGCCAATACATAAAAATAATAACGAGTACGTAAACGTTTTGTTTTAACTAAATATAATTATTAATATTAAACTTTCGTTTTAATAAATAATTATCCTTTCAATTTTGTAATTTTATGTTATAAATAACCTCAAATTTATCATAAATAGCCCAGCATTAAGGGTCAGATAATCAAATAATTGGAGACGGATTTTTTTGCAGTAAAAAAAGTGTAGAAATTCTTCTAGTATAAGCTGAACGTATACAAAAAAATACAAATCCTGCTATAATATAATTTGTTGTTTTATTTAGATAATTATAAATGGAAACTTTACCTAACCTTGTTTAAATCAAATTAAACTTGCTAAATACTCTACATTAAAATACCCTACATTCATGCAAACATACATTTTTTACCGCACACGGACCATATTCCATTCATAATTTATTCTTAAAAGTAGGACCAATATGGTCTGTCTATATGACACCACCCACCAGTCAATGTTATTTGCACTCAAAGGATCACAATACATGTATTTACGTCAAAATTTGAAATTTTTCACGTCCTTAATAATTCCCCTAACTATATTTTCCATATAAAGGTAAGTGGAAGTAATAATATTAGCACAATATTAAAATAATTTGGACCCTTATCAAAGTGGTTTTACGAACAATACGTTGTAATTTATATAGATCGGTGTTAGTATCTTATTAATTTTATATTTGATTCAAGTGCAAAATAGATTAGAACAAAATGTAGTTATGACAGTTCGTGTCTTAAAGGTAGATAATAATTTATGACTTCATTTGTTAAAAAGCTTTCTAATATCAAAATTGAGATAGGACTGGAAGGATATTGGGAATTGTTTGCTCTCCAATTGCCCTGTTTTCCCGAGAGAATTCAGCATAATGCCTCCCGCCTGTCTTGTTCCTGTCTAATTTTTCTTTTTTTATAGTTTCCTCTTCTTGCGACAAAAACGACAAAAGATAAATGATTTACTTTTTAAGCTGGTATTTTGTGAGTTATAAAAAAAAATATACACATATATATATATATATATAATTTATA
>NW_027108922.1:446021-447501 GCF_000696795.3 Halyomorpha halys
TAGACTCAAAACATTTTCTTTTCTTTACAAGTACAAAGTTTCGGCCATCCGGCCATCCTCAGGGACAATGTTTCGCAAAATAGCTTTTATTACATCTATGATCCTCAGCGATTCAAAATACTTTACAATGTTATTTATAATTTATCTTACATTAATACAATTTTTGAATTAAATAATTTAAAAACAACTTCATGTAGGCTATTCTGCCCAGGTCGATTCAACAATTTCTCTATAAAACATTAAAACATTAGGTAAACATATATTTTTTGTTAATAAGCTTATTCTACACGATGTCTAATTACCTAATTAATCAATTTTCAAATTAAAACAAAAATTAAAGTCACTTATTTGTTAAAATTTATTACAACAATGCTTGTAACCTTCTCTCCACTCAGGTCAAGCATTAAAATTATTTATTATAAATATATTTTTGTTAATTTACCTCATTATTTCATTAACAAAATTCCCATCAAGGCTAATTATAATTATCAACATTTAATTTATCCCATATTTTTCATAAATTAATTTTAATTAATATCTCTCCATAGTGTTGATTCAAATTTCTTGTATCTGATTTGATATTCTCTGTATAATTAATATTTTCAGATAATATATAAATGGATTCAAGTATTTTCCTTTTGAATGTATTATTTTCTTTATGTAAAATCATTTTACTTTCAAAATCAAAAATACGCTGGTTTATGGTTGCATGCTGGACTAGTGCCTTTTTATTTGGACCCCACTCCTTGTTTTTCAAATCATTATTGTGTTGATAAATTATGTCAACAAATAATTTCTTTGTTTCACCTATCTATATAGCTGGACAATTTAGACAGGGAATTTTATATATTAATCCCGATTGGTCCCTTGTATCAATTTTGTCCTTTAACATACTATAGTCATTTTTTATTTTATTTTTGGGACTATAACTCAAAGAGTACTTATCAACATCGTAATCCTTAAATGATTTCTTCCTTAAATATCTTCAGATAGTCCATTAATATAATTGATTTTTTTTTTTTTTTACTTTATTATTTACGATTTCGTTTCTTGTTTTATTTTTTATATTTTTAAGGTTAATTTCTCACGTCTTGAAAATTGATTTTTTGGGAAAAAAAGTTTCCTCTTCTTGCGACAAAAACTGGTATTTTATGAGTTAAAATATATAAATTGTTTATTATCTTTTATCATTTCTAAATATACATTTCTTTATAGGTACTGTAACATTTTGATTTTTGTATTTCATTAGTGTAATTAGGTAGGTGGCATTAATTTTGTAATGAACTTAATGGACCAAAGAGGTCAGAAGGTTTAAATCTGCTGTGACGTTTCAAACAGCCCGTCCATCTTCAAAGGCCTTTAATACCCGTATTTTGTATTCTTTGGTCATTGCCTGATCGATATTTTGTAATTATTATATAAAAGTTTGAGGTTGAACTTAAAGGGAGGGAGAGAGAGAGGGAGGGAGAGAGAGAGGGAG
>NW_027108922.1:448114-449126 GCF_000696795.3 Halyomorpha halys
AAAAAACTACAGTAAAATGATAAACAATAAAATGCTTTTTTGTAAAACAGAAAAAAAAAGAAAGAAAACTTTGATAGGTAAAATTGATGTTGAAGTAATAAAAGAAAATTTTAATAAGAAGAAAATAAATGGATATTAAAAGATACTACTTGGATACATAATACTACAAAATAAAATTAAACTAAAGAGATCTGGTTAAAAAGAAAATAATTATAGATTACAATGGTAGACATTATTATAATATTGTACAAGTTAATTGATATTAATGATGATTATCATTGCTATTATATGTAGGTTATAGAACAGAAAGATATGTGAAGAAATATTAAGATACTGATTTGTACTGTTTGGGATATAGACGAGATGCCAAGATAATCGCTGAAGGTAATTATCCCAAAATAAGTTAATTAATTAATTTATGTTGAGTCCTGTAAAAACTATTATTATTATTGGATTCTTTTCCAAAGGCAATTGGTGTGTTTACCAGTTTACCAATTAAATACCTCTATATTTATAAAATGTTGTTACCATTAATTATATAATATAATAAGGGGAGGATTGGGTTATATAATAGTATATAAACCACATAAAGAGATTAAGCATTTATTTGCAATTTATTGCTATGATTCAAATGATTCAGATAAATGGTTGCCATAAAATATGATTATTACATTATTTCTTGTTGTTTAGTTTATACTTATAGCTGCTGATTTGAATGATTCATACCGTGGGATGTAGTTCCGTAGGTATCGTCTCGTTCATAAGGGATATCCAGTTCTCATGGCTCTTCTTACGACTTCGTCTGATCGAAGTGCATCTTGCCTCTCTTCGTTCTTGTTTCCTTTGCTCCTCTCATGCTCAAGCCTGGTCCTCTCTCGTCTAAGTCTTTCTGTTCACTGCCCTTTTTCCTGGTCTAGTTGTCCTTCCCCTTTTCTCCCACTTCCCTTTTGGGGCGTTGCCTTATTTTTGAATCTAATTCCTCATTAACCATAGGTGACAGAATGCTCCCTAT
>NW_027108922.1:451992-452466 GCF_000696795.3 Halyomorpha halys
CAGGTAGTTAAGGTGAGTTTAGAATTAATCAAATTGAGGTAATGGAACTAAAAGTGGACTGAACATCGTACTATCATCTAGTTTGGAAACATTGCCTACGTGAATTCTTTATTATATAAAAAAGTTTTTAGAGATCATCATGTAATATTTTATTGTAGGGTGGAATAATAAATGTGGGTCCTAAAAAAAATGTGGTTAAATGATAAAGGACGCATTTTGCGAAATAAATTATTAGTGGTAAAGTCAAATGAACAGTTGTATGATTCGTAAAATGGGCGTTGGCTCACCGTTAGGCGGACTAGGGGTACCCAAAAGTCTGTAGGAAAAAAATTTTAGTTATATTATTTACATATTATAAACCTTAGTGACATTTTTGCTAGTTAATGCAACTTCATACCGGTCATGTTATGTATCTCATGTATTTTATTTAGCATGTAATCATCAGATTAAATTGAAAAAAAAACTAGGTGCTCC
>NW_027108922.1:452516-454336 GCF_000696795.3 Halyomorpha halys
GTAATCATCAGATTAAATTGAAAAAAAAACTAGGTGCTCCTGGTATAAATGCCCATCATTATAGTTAATCATAAAACAAATTTTCCAACCCGATACTACAACCCTTGAAGAATGGTATCGAAATTGGAGGATCGAAATAAATCCTATCAAATCAACTTTACCCTTCTTTACCTGATACCTACTGACTACCCTGCAGCGTACTTTAACAATATTGCTCTTATCCCTGTCGGATATTTAAAGTAAACCACAATGGTTCCTATTCATCCCTCTTCTATAAGTCCGCTGGTATTCCTCAAGGTAGTATCCTCGGTCCCATCCTCTACACAATTTATACAGCAGACATCCAAACCAATCCTAAACCTATCCTCACCATGTATCCCGATGACACATTTGTGCTCGCTGTTAATAATAAACCTTTAATTGCATCCAAAACTCTTCAATCCCATATCACAGCCCTCAAAGAATGGTATCGTAATTGGAGGATTAAAATAAATTCCAACAAATCCCATCAAATTACCATTACCCTACGTCGTAAACCTACTGACTGCCCTACTGTATACTTCAATAATGTTGCTCTTACCCCTGTCGAACAGATCCGCTACCTTGGACTACATCTGGACAAACGACTAACCTGGAATCCTCACACTAGACTGAAAAGACAGGAAACTGCACGTCGATTTAGACTATTACAGCACTTACTAGACAAACGGTCCAAACTATCAATTCATTACAAAAGATTAAGTTACAAGACAATTATATAGCCTATCTGGACAGACGGCGTTGAGCTCTGGGGCTCCACTAAACCTTCGAATTCCTCTCGTATCCAATCCTTACAATCCAAATTCCTAAAGGGAGCCTACCTTTTCACAAATAAAATCATCCATAAAAACCTTAATGTTCCATTTGTAACCGATCTAGCCCGAACTAGATATCAATCCTTCCATTACAAACTCCCTAACTACTCAAACTCATTAGTTTCTAATCTTGCTTCCTCTTTTATTCCGGAAAATTCTCCGAGGCGTCTGAAAAGAAGATGGCCTCGAAACCTTATATTGTAAAAATGTTTTTAGAGTGCTACCAATGGGTAGTTTCTCTACATGCTTGTACCATACCAATATGATTTCCTCAAATTTACTTGATGTATTTATGTACAGTTGTAAGCATCAATAAATAATTTTTTTTTTAAAATCCCTGTCGAATAGATCTGCTATCTTGGGACAAGTGATTAACTTGAAATCCTCACAGAAGACTGAAAAGACTGGAATCTGCATGTTGATCCCGACTATTACAGCAGTTACTAGACAAACGGTCGAAACTTCCAATGCATTACAAGATGCTGATCGACATGACTAAACCATCGAATCCTTACAATCCAAAACCCTTCATAAAATGCTTAATGCACCTTACTTTGACACAAATAAAATCATCCATAAAGACTTTAATGTTCCATATGTATCCGATTTAATTCGAACCAGCTATCAGTCATTATAAACTCCTTAACCATCCGAAAACAAACCAATAGTTTCTTACCTTTTTTTCTCCTTCCATTCCTGGAAATCCTCCGAGGCGCCTGAAAAGAAGATGGATTTGAGACCTTCTTATGTAGAAATTTTATTAGAGTGCATCCAATAGTTAATTGTACTACATACCTGTATCATACCATTATGATCTAGCATAAAATTTACTTGATACATTATCATGTAAACACTGTTTAATTATCAATAAATAAATTTTAAAAAATGTATAAACCATTTTGTAAAAGGAATTGAAACAAGCAATATCAAACTTTACTCATCATGTGCATGAAATAGATATGATAG
>NW_027108922.1:454386-464097 GCF_000696795.3 Halyomorpha halys
CTTTACTCATCATGTGCATGAAATAGATATGATAGCCAAATGTGCACCTTTGTTTGGGCTATACAAACCTAGTGCAGCTAGTCTAAAAAAAAAAAATTACAGCTGTTTGGTATGTATTTTCGAAAAGTAGTATTAGAATAGGCAAAGTTTTACAGAAGCGACTGTAGAAAGTAAATAGTGAAGACGAGTTCTAACCTGTTGCCGACTTCAAAATATTGTTTGTCTTGGCTCGGAGCACTCCAAATCTCAAAGGATATTTTTACCTGTCTTGAAGATAGGAGATGTCCTCTGGGAAAGATTTAAGTCTGAACACTCTTACCCACAAGAGATCTTGCAACTCCTTCTTCATTCACTGTAGAACAGATGAGGCGGAGCTGAGGTGAGTTGTATTAACTGAAAATTTATTCATAAATACAATCAAGTATACATTGTACAAGTACATTGTAAAATTAGTAAGTACAAGTATAATTATAACATACATTCCGAATACTACAACTGATTATTATGAATCTATAGACAACAATTTTAATAATTATAGCACACCTAATGGAATTGACCTAATAAGTAAATTATATATTATTTAGGATACACATATTGATATGTTACCAAAAAATGTTATTAATACGTTTAAAATCCATGAATCTAAAAATTTTAAATTAGGAAAAAAATTGATCAAGAAATTAAAAAAAGCAGAGAGGTAGAGAGGGTTAAGTATTTAAGATCTACGGTTAAAGAAAAAATAAAATAAAAAATTGGTGAGGAAATAAAGGTGAGGTTATAGGCAGGAGATGCTTGTTATTTTTCATATTCGAAATAGCTCGGTTCCAACTACTTAATATTACTATTCAGTTATTTTTATCGATTCGATAGTTCTTCGTTCCAGTTAATAACATAACTTCCCCCACGTATACACCATTGCTGGGCTCCCACAGGGTTCCTGTCTAAGACCCATACTATTCAATCTCTTCATAAATGATTACAAACAAATTTTAAAAAGTTGATATGGCCCTTTTTGCCGATGATACAAAGATTTACACCATTTTATGTCATATCGACACAACCTTCAATAGACTAAATAATGTTTTCAAAACAAACATCTAAATACCTAAAAAAATGGGGATTAGTTTTAAATATTGGGAAACACAAGCTACAATTTTAACAAAACAAAGGCCTACAGTTCTATCGATCAAATATTTAAATAATCTCCCTGCCCTTTTGCCAAAACAGTTATATACTTAACAATCAATGCAAGTATTTATATTATACTTAACTACTTTAATTCAATAATTGTAGGAAGATACTCCGGGTGGCGGTAAATAAAGGTATCAAAATAGTGAAAGAAAACTATTTATTGTAAATAAAAGAACAAGATACAAACATTTTAGAATAAACAGAAGATTAAAAAAAAAAAATTTCAAAACAATTGTTATGTTTATAAAGTACATAAAAAGAAATAATAACAGCAATATAAGGTATTCATGTAGGCATACTGAAAACTAGTTATTAATTAATATAAATGATAGAAGTTACAAGTATATTTCTAGACAAATATATCACAGGTGACTATTAATTAAAATTAGTTATAAATATGGTAAAGAGGTAGATGTAAAAGGTAAAACAAATAGGGGAAGAAGGTATGGGTGAGGTGTATTAATATGTGAAAGGGGAATATTAGGAAAATTGATAAAGATAAATAATAAACATACAAGTAATCCTATCACCTGTCTGATTATAGTACAAAAGACAACTGAAAGAAAAGGGAACGTCAGGTATAAAAATGTCTCTCCCACCCTTTATCTTGTTCTTTCATTTATCCCTAACGAAGCCCTGCATAGTCGGTCGAAACGTTGTTTAAAAATTAATAGTTTTCTTTTACTATTTTTATACCTTTATTAATCACCACCCTTATAGTCCTTCCTACAATCTACTTCATACGGTCAACTATCTTCTTTCAATATTAATTCAATGATGTTTTGGTTTCCTCCCCTCCCCTTCGGGTTGCTTAATTAAAAAGTAAAATAGGGAAACTTCTAAATTGTAATAAGTATCAGGATTTTTGTACTATAAAAGCAGATATCACAAAACAATATGGTAAATATTGTACATTATATATGTATGTAATAAAAACATGCATTAAAAAAAAAGCTTAGCTCACTTCATCTGTCCTGAAACTTGAACTTGAAACAAAATATAATTTACAAAACTATTGCTATTCCAACTGTTCTTTACTGAGGTGAAACTTGGTCCCTCACACTAAGGAAGGAGTAACACGTTAAGGTTTTGTAAATAACCTGTAATGATAAAGTATTTTGTAAAATAATTGAATCGAAAAAGGACGATTTAACCGTTAGAATTTAGAAGGCTATACAACGCTGAATAGCAGTATATGCACTCGGTAAAAATAATTCAGGTTATAGCATTCGGATTAATGAGGTGGGCGTGTAAGGTTGTCGTACTTAGAAACGAACGAATCTATAAAATTTGAATAAACCCTGAACTGACGGGTAAATGTAAGAGGGATAGACCGAAGCATAGGTGGGAGTTTATGAAGTATGGCTTCAACTAAATGCCCGGAACATATTCACTTTTGGTTGGCTGGTTGGATTATAATGGACTGAATAATTGAAAAATAAGACATGATTAAATGAAAATAAAATTCTATTGTCTAAGTTTCAGGTTGCGTAGGGGGTGCCCGAAATGAAACATTTATAGTTAAATGGGTTTATTAATTTTGTATGACTGGGCTACGGAAAAATTGTAGATATAATGAGGTGGTTGATGATGAAGTGGAGGTTTACTATATTGAACTGGGTGGACTTACCCCAATCTTCCCTTCTTCTCTCCGCATCCCAATGCCCCTCTCTCTCCTCTGCTTCGAGGAAAGACTCCAGGAATTCTACTCACTCAAGGTAGATTTTTGAAGTGAACAAAGGATTTCTTCTGGTAGAAGATAAGATGGCTCTCTCATCAGCCTGGGTAACTTCTCCACAGCACATAAACCCTAGAGAAGGTAAGCTTTGGAGGTTGGCCACATGGGGCGCCAGTACTGCCTGCATTATTGCAGCCCCTCCAATTCAAACTTTCGGTTGCCGTAGGTAACCCGAAACAGGGAGTATTGCGTCAAGACTGGTCTTGTTGGTTAGGGATTGATGAGCATCATTAGACAGATGTGTGTAGGTAGGAGTATAAACAAAAACAACTATTTATCCAAAGTTTATGCAAGAATTTAAATGCTAATGTAAAATCTAGAAGTTCTTACCGATATCTAATACTCTTGGAATGAAATTAGTAATATACATTTTTCAAATCATTTGATCAGTTTATCAGTTCCAGTATATGGCGGTTTCTTACGAAAATAATTAGTGAAATTAAGGAATTATTGAAAGCAACGGTAAACGTGTTCTTGACTAACGTAAAGCAAGGAGTTGGTTTGAAAAATACAGCAGTGGATGACGACTACTCAACCTTTTCTTTCTTTTTTTATTATGACCCTCTTCCTTATCATTTCTGACATACGAGAGGGTTATCTACAGGTGACCAACCTATTCTAACCAGGGTTTTTATTTTGCGGGTTATATTAGATTTCAAAGATCTGCTCCTTAACCACCTGACCTATGGGTGATTCCATACTTGTCTACCAGTCCGAATTTATTCTATCTAATATCTCTTTATAACCGACATGGCTTATGTAACTATACGTTTATGTAGTATGTAACTATATGTTTACTTACTATGTAATTATATGTATATGTACCAAAATATTATTATATAACTCAGAGAAAATGGAAAAGTGAAGACGAACAGGACATATTAGGATCAATCTGAGAACAATATGAGATCATACTCCATAGGAGGTCATCGTATTAAAAAATATTTGTTGTTGAAGAAAATAGCCAGCAATTTCTAAGTGCACCCCGGAACGAGGCAAGTTAGGAAACTTATTTGTTCAGATTTATTGTAGAGATGTGGGCATTGCAAGAGCTCGCCATCTTCCATCGGAAAAGTTTGTAGCACTAACTAGTCGACCATTAAATAGGGCCATGGTCTTCGTTTGAATAACTTTAAATAGTCCCCAGCTAGAGGCGAAGCATGAAAGAGAAAAAAAAAAATTAAATAGGAGGAAAGGAAGAAGGGAGGTCCTCAATGGAAAGTTTTAATTAAATATCCTTCCTGGTGTCTGTTTTCTACGAGTTGGTAAATGTCTTTTAGTCTCATGAAGAAATAACAAGTCTAACTCAAGACTTATTTTCTTATAACTGTACGATTTGATGAATTAATTTAACATTAAAGATATAAAAACAAATACTTATCTATTAATTGAACTTCATAAACATATTTATAAATAAAGAAAATCGAACTTATAGCTAGTCAGATCCTAAATTTTATTCATTAAATTCAATTTAATCATTTATCCTAAGTTTTTGCTAGCTCTTTAATGAAGTTTCGTTAACTTTGTAGTAATTTAGAAAATGAAAAAAAAAAGATCTGAAAATTTCCACAACTTTTTCCATTTTCGTTTCCGTGTCTGTAGTGATATGTATAGGTTAGTATTCAAATAACCAAACCTCGCAAAATGTTGTGTCAGACCGGTACCTATCCGGATGGGTGGGATTTTTACCCACCAAAACGACTTCACTACCCCTGTTCTTTCCCCTCCACGGGACCGCCGCATTACTTCGTGAAGAGAAATGACTGAATGCCACAAAACTACATAAATATAAAAGCCATACGCGCTAAAACTGTGTCCAGACAACAGTTGGGTCACATAAAATCTACCTCAACTTGTAAGCGACTACACCAGAACTAAGGTCTGGTATGAAGCTAGTGTTCCCCCTTCCAGAATATGCATCCTCCCATCGTAGTTGTGGTACCTAATATTAGGTTGTATCCTCATTTAAATGGTTCAACAGGTCCTAAATTGCAATTTTTTGTACAATCCATCCCAAAGTTATAGCTGTCTTTCATCGTTCGAATGTTGCAACATTCATACAAGACAAGGACGTACCCTGGATGAAAACTAGGGGGGATACCCCTCATCAAGCCATAGTCAATCAGGTTGTGAAAATTCAGCACGGAAAAGGAGAATGAAACCTAAATTTGAAGGATATTATGTATAATTATCGCAGTGCTTTATTAGTTATTACAATTAGTATTTGATTAATTTTTTTTTCACTCCGCAGGGTACACTCATAAATAAAGATGTTTGCAATTAAAGTTAAATACGCTAGCTTTTTTTTTTTTTTTTTAGTGATTCAATGTGTTGTATGCTTGATAGAATTTAGCAACCCTTGTCTTAATCTTATTTCGAGGGGTGAAGTTGCGATAATTTGCCTTTAGCCGAAATTCTGTTTCAAAACTTCTGCTTAAGCTTCTCAGAGCATCCAGTCAAGTTAAGCTTTACACTATGTCAATCCTAATATCTTCCAGTACATTCATTAGGCAATTAGAAAGTTTGGTTTTTAATCTTTTGTTATAAACAGACGAGAATGTTTTAAAAATCAATTAAATAATAAGAATAATAATAATTATAAAAAACTAATGACTTCTTCACACAAGTCTGTAATCCACTTGTTTGGAAATTACCCCTTACTAAAATACTCGTTAAATACATCCAATAACTCCTCCTCGATATAAGAGGCACTGTTCTCGAGAATTGAAGCCTCTATGCTATCTAGTCCTGGAGCCCTTCCGATCCTTTCTCTGCCTAACATGCTGCCTGATCTGCTGTGGTGCATTCCTTCAGTTCCATAACGTCGAGGGCAAGGTTAACGACTACAATCGCTACTCTAGGCCTCCTCTCACCACTGCTTAGAGCGACCATCCTCGACGTAGTTCCAAAACCTGTGATCACATTCTTTCGACAACATGGCTCCTGAATCGCCAAGATGTCAGCACTTCAGGCGAGAGTTTTATTATTTCCTTGACCACTCGAACCCCAACAAACCAGATAAAACTGCTCTCAAAACGCATTTCAGACAATAAGATTTTATCATATTTGAATATTTTAAAATAATACACCTAGAAAAACCAAAATATAAAAGAAATGAACACTATAGATAAATATAAAAATGTGTTTTTTATAAGAAATGAGATAAATAATATTTGAATTCGAGTGAATTTCAATCTTATAAACACATAAGGCGAAATCAACAACACTAAAAATAAATCTATTAAATGCAATACCGAAATAAACAGACTGACTGCCAGCTAGAGAACAGTTACAATATGGTAAAACAAAAAAAATAATTTTTTTTCTCGTATTGTTTTTGTTTTATGTACATCTCCTGTACTTTTTTAACTGTATATTTTACGTATTAAAAAAAAATTATATTCTTACCATTGATACTTATTTTTTTATTCTTATCATTGTTTATTTTATATTGATACTATTTTATGTCTTCCTTCCTTTTATTTATATGTAATTTCTTATCACTTTATTATTACATAATATTTATCCTAGCTTAAATTACCTTATTGTATCTTATTGTTGTAATATTCTCAGTTTTTTCTAGCTTAAATTACCTTATTGTATCTTATTGTTGTAATATTCTCAGTTTTCTTTTTTTTTTGTATCTTTTTAGCCCTGATGAAGCCCTGCAAAGTGGGGCGAAACGTCGGACATTATAATAGTTATAAACTATTTGTTCTTTTTTTGACCGCAACCCTGACCATCTTCCTATATTTATAAAACTCACTTGCTTAAGTTCATCTACTAACCTAGTATGGTTTTGGTTCTAAAAGTTATTACATTTATTAGTTATTACACTCAATTATCAAATAATTATAAGTAATATTTCTAATTATTAATCTTAATTTGTATTCTGTACATTGTAGTGTTTAATAATTAAGATTTTTTTATTTTTTCAAAAACACTGTTTTTTTTTTATGAAGAGCATCGCTCTTAAACAACTCTGGAACTCTTAGAGACTCATGCTGTCTAGCAATTCTTATCACAATTCATTTCTGTTGGGTGCCACAGTCCTCCTGTTCATAGCATCCACAACACTTTGGGTTCCGAACAGCCAAGATGAGTCTCTTGGTGGACACACTATCTTTTTATAGCAACGGGAATCTTTCCACTCATATGGTGACATATATTTTTTCGTTCAGAATTATCAGGTGTTATCCTTGCAATAGAGAGCCCACTGCTGCCGTCCAACATGCTAAGATAACTCCTACAATATCAGAGTTCCTATAAAGTTCTGAAAGTCCTATGTCGGTTCTTATACGCCATGCGCCACTATTGTCAGACATATATGCGCCAGACATTTTTTTTTAAAATATCCCTTTCAACTTATGGTAATATGAAAAGCCAAAAACCTTTTTGGGTCCTGAGCAGGAAGACGGCGGTACGATACCGGTTGATTCGTAGAGTTTTATAAGGGGTGAAACCTTTATCTCTAGGTTATGCCCATTGTCAATACAATATTAATGTAATGTCTGGACACAGAAAGCATACTGTTCACCTATAATGGGTTCTCGTAAAATAGGAGTTGTAATTACTCCACCCTACTACCCAGTGCAAATGCTATTTAGAGGATATAATGTTTTGTTAGTATAATGAGCACATTGGTTATATGTATAAACAAATTATTTTAATTGGAGTGATTTGTTTGTTTTTAAATTAAAAAGAAGATGGTCTGATGCGCGGTCAAAAAAAACAAAAATAGTTCACAGCTATTTATTTGTCGACGTTTTGACCCATTTTGTAGAGCTGCAAAAAAATTTCAGAAGCTCTCAACTTGAAAAACCCTGATGAAGCTCTACGAAGTGGGGCAAAATGTCGGTAAATAAATTGTTGTTAACTATTTTTGTATTTTTTGACCGCACTCTTATCATCTTCTTCATAATTTGAAATAATACTGTCAATTATTTATTTATATGTTGTTGTTTTTTTTTGTTTATTGGCGTAAAACATCATTAACGTCATTCATTCCTTATTTAATTTTGCTTTAATTTGTTTCACTTTATTTATCATATTATTATTTATTTATTCTATATATTTATTGATTTTTTTTATTGTGTTACTAAATATCCTGATTTTAAAAACTGAAATACTATTTTTATTGTTTCATTATCATCTCCGGGTTTTATCCTAAGCTATTGGCATATAAATGTAGGTATTCTTGGAATATATGCCTGATTTTCCAATCTTTGTTACAATACTGGCAGTTCTGAGGCGTTGGTTTTGAAATAAGATAGGAGTGGGTGAGCCTCGTGTGACTTATTCTCAGCCTGGTCAGTACGACCTCCTCTCTACAGCAATTGCGGCTGGAAATACCCAAGGGCTTGACGGTTTTTTTAAAAATAATTTTTAGTTTATTCCTTGGTCTTTTGTCCCACAAATATTATCATCCATCTTTGATTTCCTTTTCCTGGGGTTTCCTCATTTCTGGTGGAGTTAAAATTGCTTTACCCCGTCCCTGAAGCACGAGTGCTTCTCTTGCAGCGTTATCGGCCATTTCATTCCCTGCAATTCCTACATAAGGTGGAACCCATATGAATGTAACCGATCTAACCTGATTTTGTAGAGTTTTTAAGCAAAAATGATTGGAGGAAATCAGGGTTTAGTTGTTAGTGTTGTTTTTGCAATTGAGGGCAAAAAAGTACGGACGGATATCATTTCCCTAGTAAATAAAAAGATTAATTAATTGGTTAATTATCGATTATTTAACTATTTATCAAAAATTTTTTAACTATCAGAATAATTTATCAAACTTATTATTTTGGTAATTTAATAATAATATCAAAGAGCAAAATATAAATGATATTATGTTTTATAATACAGGAATCAGATTCAAACCTTAGTAAACAATTAAATGCTCTTGTAAATATTCTTTATGATTTTAAGCTTGTTTTTTGGATTTTTTTTTCTGATGCTGTCTAATTCTATTGCCATTCATGTAATATTTCAATCCATATAGTTTGAAACAGATCTGAAACAGGAATGTAAGAATGGGTGTTACATTTTCCAGTAAATGAGTTTCTGTTACAGTTGTACCTACGTTTCCTCTTCAAAGAATTCAGGAATGACTAGGAACCCAGAAAAATAAACCCTCAATCTGCTTAATGGTGCTATGAATCTCTTGAACAAGGAGGTTATCAGAAAAAAATTGTGAAGGACATTTGAGTGCGCTCAAGGAAACAGAGGAAACTATTGCCGATTGAGCTGTTGATGATTTTTTGTTTTATTTCGGCGTTTTGTTGAGGAATGTACCTGAACTTTCTGAAAATTCAAAATGTGACAGAAATACAGAAAATGATCACAATGAGTGAAGAGATTTTTATCAATTTGATTCGGAGCACCATTAGAGAGGTATCGTTTTCGGGCCCTTCCAATCATTTGTTAGGACGAGTGTCAGAGGGGGGAGAGAGGGGGGGAGCTCAAATGTTCAATGATTTGTTCCGAATCAATTATCGTCTGGGCGAGGAAATTAATGACAGGGAGCTTTTTTGCCAATCGGTTCTGCGGTGGCTGCCTCTTCGTCGAAAGAACCGTCCCTAATGGATATCGCAGGAAATAGTGTTTTTTTTCGAAAAACATGGACATTGGTTCGGAAATTGCACAGGAAATACAAATATAATGGTTCTGAGGAATCAAATAACTGCGTGACAGTATACTATAAAAAGAGTAAAACTAGGAACATCCGTTTTGAGAAAGAAGTTATATGACTCATGTTGAAAATAATATGTAACAAGATTTGCACAAAG
>NW_027108922.1:464495-466252 GCF_000696795.3 Halyomorpha halys
TAGTGGAGCCCCAAAGCTCAACTCCGTATGTCCAGATGGGCCTTATTATTGTCGTGTAGATCAGTCTTTTGTAATGAGTTGGAAGTTCAGACCGTTTGTATAGTGCTGTAATAGTATGAATCTGCGTGCAGTTTCCTGTCTTTTCAGTCATATGTGAGGATTCCAGGTTAGTCGTTTGTCAAGGTGTAGTCCAATATAACGAATCTGTTCTACAGGGGTAAGAGCCACATTATTATACACATACGTGGTAAGGTTAGAGTTAGGAGTTGTTGGGATGTCAGCTGTATAGACGGTGTAATATTTTTTTTAATGGAACAAATAAATCCACTCTTTTGGAATGACAGTTTTACTTTCATGTACCTATATTATAGTATTTATTGTAAAGGGGAAGTATTCCGAATGTGCAAACATTTTGGTTTATAATTTTTGAAAAATACTTTGAGGTCCCCTGAGTCGGAATAACCTCTGGCAAAATGGTTTGAGCGTGAACAGACTAGCTCAAAAACGAAAAATCATAGGAAAATGGAATTATCCGTAAATATGGACAGTGAAGGACTGAGATGTTACATTTTCGTTAAACTCGACTACGCAGAAGTGCTAGTTTATATCAATAGATTATACACTTTTTTTTAGATTTTCTTACAAACTAAATAAACGATTTTGACATAAATTGTAGTTTAACGTCAGGCATGGAACATGAAGTCCGGTCTTACTCTACCAGAACGCTCCACCTCGAGCCTCACCGAAGCACCTAATTTTATTTATAAAAGTTCCTTCATGAAATTGCATTCATATTTTCAATTTTTTTACTTTTCTGTTTATACCAATTAATATTGTTGATCAGATAATTAATAAATAAAATATAACACACCAACATATAAACAAAACATATAACACACAACTACCTTGAGCACACTAGACAAGATCACTTCTCGGTCAGAGCCAGATGCACTAGGCCTATAAGTAACCATTCATCGAAAGTACAATCTCTCATTATATGTGCTAGTGATAAGTGATGGTACTCCCGGAATAGACGCTTCTGTGACGTCATAGCTACGTGATGTCACATCAGATTTAATGGATTTTTTTGTTAACCAGCTCTTACGTATTTCCTCACAATGTGAGTTATAGTTATTATGTTGTATTTAAATCATTAGTTTTATTAATTAAGAGTTAGTTTAATTTATTTAGATATTAATTTCTTTTTAAAATGTCGATTACTGACCGTAACGTCATGCTTGTAGACGACCCACCACCAACAGGCAATAACCAACAACAAATAACCAACAACCAACAGCACCAACTAATAGTCCAAACAGAATTACGAAATTCAACGGAGATAAAGTGAAAAAAAACTTTATTGGTAAACAAATAGTACAATGAACATTACGACATGCTACAACTATTACTAGTACAGATCTTACAAGCTTGGGATTGATGGGGGTATATATAGGAGCTGTGGAGGGAGGTGGCTCGGAGTTGTAGAGTCAGCAGGAATTGCTACCATAACTCAGTACAAAGCGCCGAGGCGTTACTATCGCTGAACATGGCTTCATAGCGTCAAAAATCACAATCCATGTTGATCCTCGACTCCCACAACAAACAGACACAGATAGTGTAACACACAGACCTAGATGTAAATAATATATTTAACCCACTACTAAGACACAGACAATAACACACCCACTACCAGCACCTCTACAATCACCACTACAGCAAAACAATATAAACCACCCCCAATTATCATAAATCCACCG
>NW_027108922.1:466302-467207 GCF_000696795.3 Halyomorpha halys
TATAGTTACATTACATGCACTTCTCCGCAGTCGTGAGCTCGCTAGTGAATTGAATTATAGATTTTTCTCATAACCAAAGAACTCTAAACTACTCTATGGTCGAATAACCCATTTTAATGATACCTCAACTTTTCAACTTCTTCGCCGAATGGAAATTATATAAACTGCTCAGTCAAACCTTAAATGTACTACAAATAGTTCTCAAGGGACCATGTCCCAAAATAATGAAGATATTTGACATTTTATATGATATTTGAAAAACTTCAGAACATAAATTGAAGTTTTCTCTATCTTGAATAAATTGTGTACAAAAACAAGGAATCACTCCTTTCATAATAATATTATTGTTCATTCGGCTACATCTAGGTACCATTGTATTCATTTTATAATAAATAATTTATAACCTTATATAAACTTATATATTTTTAAATTTTATGTAATTACATGCTCTGAAAAACCATTCTCTTTTCAGGAATTTTTTTCTAACAGATTAGCAACTATAAATTTTACCGAAAATACTCGGCCAAACAGATAAATAAACGCTTGTTCTTCAGCCAAAATAAACTAATTTGCCTTAATTTTTCCTGCTCCAGAGCCAGTGGCCATGTTGGAACTTCTTGGGGAATTATATCCTTCGAAAGGAGAAAACTTTTCGAGCGGAAAATGCCAGTAGTTCCGTCAATGGCGTGAAAATGTTCTGTAGAATTTAATCTGGGAAAACCTGACGCAGATCTTTGACTTTTAGTATTATGCATTTCATCTCCAGAATAATATTTTTTATGTTTATTTTTACTTATGGTAATTTGTATAATAAATAGTTTTGAATATTAAAAGCAAGGCGGTAATCTATATTATTAATATATTTTTATAGTTGTCGGAAGGTTCATATAATGAAATACAATTTC
>NW_027108922.1:469093-469999 GCF_000696795.3 Halyomorpha halys
TAACCAGCCTTGAGTATAAAAGCCTGAAAAGTTTTATAAATAAATTTAAGTCTGTGAAACTAAAATTAAGATTGTCCTTGATAGTGGGCGGATCGGCCGAAACATTGGACATGTAATATAACATAATAAAGAAGGATGAGACTTTATGCAAATATTTTTTTATTATTAATACAAATACCAGTCTCGAACAAGATTATAAAAATATATATTATTGAATACTTTATATATTTATTATTCCATTATATTGTAAATATAATTAACTAAGGAATTAACTATCCATTTCCCTAACTAAGGAATTAATTAGTGTAGTTAGGGAACATCATACTGCTGGGATACATTGATTATAATAATAATATGAATGTGTAATTTGATGAACTACAGTTAATGGACTGTTGGGCGAGAGTTCTAACTCCAGAAATAAGGTTAGAAAGAAGACAAAAATTGGTCCGAAACGTCATCTAATAAAAATATAATGGATAATTGAAGTTTTAATGTTTGAGAAGTAGTTATAAACAATGAAACAAAACAAAATAATTAGTACTCTTTTCATTTTTATATATAAATCACAAAAATATTGTTTTTTCCTGGTCGGATTTTCACTACTGTGCGAATTTAGTAACAATAAATAGGTAGTAGCAATAATAAATAGGTAGTAATAAGAATAAATAGGTAGTAGTAATAATATATATTTTATTGTTTAATTAAATGTGTGTTGATTGGTTTCAGGTGAGTCGGCCTAGAACATTTGCTATTTGATGATATTCTCATCAGAACTAATACATTCTATCACTTCAGGTAACAAATTTTATTTTATTAATTGATGTCAATAGACTTTTTATTTTTATTTTTTCGAACTTGTTTAAAAGCGAGAAACCTCTTGGTCACCAAGGCTTATGGTTTATTACA
>NW_027108922.1:470049-470635 GCF_000696795.3 Halyomorpha halys
ATAGCTGTATCATCAGCAAATGTTGCCAGGAAGTTAACATGGTTAAAATTTCATTTTTTCTTGCAATAAGTCATATATTAACTACAATTTTTTTTTCTTAAAATGATTCCCCCTAAAAATACAATACATCCAATTTATTTTAATAATTTAATATTTAAAAAACAAGTTATACATAACATTTTTTCTCACAATATGACAGTTTTTTCATGATATGAATTCTTTAGACTAATATAAACTCCATGAAATATGTATTTCTAAATTATCTTTTTAAATATTATCATCGTACTACATCACTTCTTCCTCACCTATGAATAGAGGTTCCCAACCTATGTTTTTTGGCGGATCCCTATAAGTATAAGCTGGAAAATAGGAGAATCCCTACACTATCATTTGATACGGATAACGTAAAATGTTTTTTCACCAAATCTAAGAAAGGCTACTTAATAGCATGCCTACAAATCTGGGAAAATGTGAAGATAATATTATAAGATTCGAAACTGTTGATTTGACATGGAATAACACATCCCTAAATTATTTGTTGGAATACCTGAAAGAGGATCTAGGAACTCCTTCCCCGGTCGGGGAA
>NW_027108922.1:472204-473479 GCF_000696795.3 Halyomorpha halys
TCAGACAAACTTTAGGTTAACCCCATTGTATTTATTGTTCGTAAGTAATGAGAGCATACTTCAAAAATATCTTTAATCGTGAGAATGGATTGACAATATTGGCTAAATGGAGAAAGCAGTTTTTAATGAGGTGAGAGAGCGTGAGAACCGTATGGCCTATTCTCAAGCGGGTTAGAGCAACTTCCTGCGGCTGTTGTGGTATGATGTAGACCATGGTTTAACCAGTTTTTGATTTACTTGGAGAGCTTTCATACCACTTGGCCTGCCCTATTTCCGATATTCCTATTTTAAGATGTCTAGTGAGTTGTGATGGAGTAAGAACGGCGATTCCCTCGGCTATGGAGCGTTGTCTCCTAGTTTATTACCAGTAATACCGGTTTTTTTTTTGTTTCTTGAATGCACTTCCACAACATTCGAACAGTTAGAAAAAACTGTTATTATTGATTGGTAAAAAATAGACAGTAATAAAATGATTGTTTTTTATGTAAGACATTATTATATATCTTTTAGAAGATAAAACAAATAGAAAATTGAAAAGTAGCTGGATGAGTGACCTTGTTCGATTCTCGCCCTGAATAAAACATGATGCATTATTAATCCGACGGAATCAGGCTAAGCTCCTACAGCTTGACAGGGATTTGTAGTTGATCGTACATAATGCTCCCTTCAAGGTCTTATGTCTCGCTCCGTTACGTCATTACATCAATATCATAGTATAATAATTAGTACATATTTTAATTTAAATTATTTTATTGTAGTTCATTCATTTGTTAAATTAACTATTTTTATTAACAATGTTTTACTCACGAGAGTATTCCTCTTGGTTTATCAATTCATATAGATTATATTAGATTCGGATTTTCAATTTTTCATACTAGTCAAAATAATTATCTATTATGAGAAAAATCTATCTCAGAATCAACATTACAACTTTATTATTAAAATGGTTAGAGAGATCACTTGCAGAAAAAATAGTAATAAAAACAACTAAGACTATTTAGATGGGCATTTTAGTGGACATTCTACCCGGGATTTAGTAATATTAATGGAGAAATACGTCTAGAGGATTTTTAGATGATTTATTTTATATAAAATACAAAATAAAACTTTTTTTTTGTCAAATTTTCCACTGTTTTGTCACAAGCAAGTCGATACGTAGAGAGGGATTGGTTTTAAGAAGTATTTTATTTAATTGTTGAACTCAATTTGAAATATTTTTTGAATTGGTGAAAATCATAGTGTCTGTAACAGTACAAGAGCCGAGAAGAAAAAAAG
>NW_027108922.1:473529-474165 GCF_000696795.3 Halyomorpha halys
TCGAAACTGTTGATTTGACATGGAATAACACATCCCTAAATTATTTGTTGGAATACCTGAAAGAGGATCTAGGAACTCCTTCCCCGGTCGGGGAAAACAACCTTAGAAAAACAGTAAATTAAATTAAAAAAATTATAAATAAAAGGATGACTGTAATAATGTAATATCGGTCAAATAATGTTAGCGTTTCAACCGGTATTTGATAGTAATGATATAGTTCGTAATATCATAAAAATTATTGTTATAAGTGAATTAAGGTAAGGTAAATTATAAATAATAATGTTAAATATTTGAAATGGTTGTAGGATCACACATATAATGGAAACTTTTTGTAGTAGGTTGTCCCTGAAGATGGCCGAATTGGCCGAAACGTTGGACGTGTAAAAACAATAAACGTTTTGAGACTATAATTTGGATAATGTTTTGAATTATTTAGTAAAAAATTATATTTGTTATTATGTATTACGATGATATAATTCTGTAAGAGATCTCGGAGCAATAATATGACTTGCCACATTCCTATGAGCATAAAAAAATTTAAAATTAAAGTTATTATTTAGATAAGTCAATAATAGTAAAATACAAAAATTGAGAATAATAGAATTTATTATTAAATTTTCTATTGACAAATACAGG
>NW_027108922.1:475730-479441 GCF_000696795.3 Halyomorpha halys
CACAAGCAAGTCGATACGTAGAGAGGGATTGGTTTTAAGAAGTATTTTATTTAATTGTTGAACTCAATTTGAAATATTTTTTGAATTGGTGAAAATCATAGTGTCTGTAACAGTACAAGAGCCGAGAAGAAAAAAAGGCAGTTATCTCACCCCAATATTTGATTACTTTAATGAAAACTATGTATAATTACTAGACAAAAATGATGAGTCTGCCAAGTATAGGGGGAATAAAAAAATGGCGGCTGTTTCAAACTCTTAAAAAAACATTAATTTTTCATTCGGAGCATTATATCTTAAAAACTACCAACAATACTAGAAAATCTAAAAAAAAAATAATTTAAAGAAGAGTAAATTTGCCAAAATATGAGCTTTAATAGGGCTATTTAGAAACAACATTTCATAATAATGTACTGAAATATCAGTAGTTAGTGAATCTATTTTGAGAAATCTATATCTCAGAAACAATGTGATGTACAGATGTCTATTAGCAATCAAATTAAAGCTAGTTTAATGGACAATAAAGAAGTTGCGACGTTTATTTTCTTACGAGTAGTAGTTTCCAAGAAATTTGCTAAAATAAATTGATTTGATTTGATATCGTAAAATAGAGCTCTGAATGAAAAATTATTTTTTTTTTTTAACCGTTTTG
This sequence comes from Halyomorpha halys, assembly GCF_000696795.3. Classification (NCBI taxonomy): domain Eukaryota; kingdom Metazoa; phylum Arthropoda; class Insecta; order Hemiptera; family Pentatomidae; genus Halyomorpha; species Halyomorpha halys. Next base: position 476,380 of record NW_027108922.1, read on the forward strand.
AAATAGCCACCATTATTTATTCCCCCTACCTATACTTGGCAGACTCATGAATTTTGACTATTAATTATACATAGTTTTCATTAAAGTAATCAAATATTGGGGTAAAATAACTGCCTTTTTTTCTTCCCGGCTCTTGTACTGTTACAGACACTATGATTTTTACCAATTAAAAAAATATTTCAAATTGAGTACAACAATTAAATAAAATACTTCTTAAAACCAATCCCTCTCTACGTATCGACTAGCTTGTGGCAAAACGGTGGAAAATTTGACAAATAAAAAGTTTTATATTGAATTTTATATAATCTAAACCATCTAAAAATCTTCTGGACGTATTTCCCCATTAATTTTACTAAATCCTGTGTAGAATGTCTACTAAAATGCCCATCTAAATAGTCTTAGTTGTTTTTATTACTATTTTTTCTGCAAATGATCTCTCTAACCATTTTAATAATAAAGTTGTAATGTTGATTCTGAGATAGATTTTTCTCATAATAGATAATTATTTTAACTAGCATGAAAAATTGAAAGTCCGAATCTAATATAATCTATACAAATTGATAAACCAAGAACAATACTCTCATGAATAAAACATTGTCAATAAAAATAGTTAATTTGTTAATAGAATGAATTTTTTTTTTTTTATCGTTTTGAAATAGCCACCATCATTTATTCTCTCTATCTATACTTGGCAGACTCATGAATTTTGACTGGTAATTAATTATACATAGTTTTCATTAAAGTAATCAAAAATTGGGGTGAGATAACCGCCTTTTTTCTCCTATTGGGCTCTTGTTCTATAGGAATCAATCGTTTCTAGCGTTTGGAGATTGGTCTATGATTTTGGCCATTAAAAAAAATATTTTAAATTACATACAATAATTATATAAGAGACATTGTGTAGAGTACGGGGAAGAAACAATGAGTCTATTTTTTTTTTCAATTTGAGTATAATGGTCTATTTAGGTTTAATGAAAGATGAAATATTAAAAAAAAAAAAAATCAGCTCGATCCTCTTGTTTACATGACGTTCCCTCACGACGTACCCACCGAATCTTACATTTTAACAGTGACATATGCAGATGAAACATCAATCTTACATGTACAAATCTAACATATAATATACAGTATCTAATAGTATTACACGACTGGTTTAAACTACAGTAGCCCGACTAAATCATGATAATTTTTTTTCGTTTATATTATTTCTTCTACTTTTACATGAAGATAAAAAGTATTTTATATATTAATTATTTTTATATATTATGCACCATATACCGATTCCCAACTGTTTATCATTAATTTTAGATATCATTTTCTATTTTAAAAAGTTTCCCTATGTTGCCTGAAACATTGCTCCACTATTTGAAAAAGAACCAGATACCGTTCCTACCATAATAAACTTCTCAACCACCCAAATCCACTTGTTTCTAACCTGGCTTCTCCTTAATTACCTAATAATCCTCCAAGCCGTCTGAAAAGAAGATGGTCTCGAGATCTTCTCTTCTAGAAATGTTATTGGAGTTCTATCAGTGGGTAGATTCTCCACACGTTTGTTTCATGTCACTACGTCACCTACAGCAAATTTACTTATTGTATATATGTGTATACTGTTGTAAATAACAATAAATAAATTATTTAAAAAAAAAAAGACTATTTCAAAAATTACATTAAATATAAAGATATGAAAACAAAGTGGATTTTCTGGGAGACTATTTTTGTAACCTTCGTTAGATTTTAATCTATATCTCAGAAACGATGTGATGTACAGATGTCTATTAGCAATCAAATTAAAGCTAATTTAATTTACAATAAAGTAGTTTATGACCTTTACATTCGTAGGACTAGTAGTTTTCATGATATTTACTAACAAAAAAAATTGATTTATAGTTGTTCGGACAATAAGTTTGATTTATGAAAAACTTTATTTCAGAAACTATAGGACGTACAGATGTCTATTAGCACTCGAATTAAAGGCAGTTAAATTTACTATAAAATAGTTTATAACGTTTATCTTTGTAGGAGTAGTAGTTTTTACGATATTTGACAAAATATACTCACAAAATGTTAATTTCTAGTTGTTCCTATAAATTGTTGAATTTTTGAAAAACTATATCTCTAGACCCATAAGACGCACTTATGTCTGCCAATACTCAAGATAATGAAAATTTAACTTTCAATAGAGTAGTGTATGACATTTATCTTCGTAGGGGAGTGGTTTTTATGATATTCACATATGAATATAAATTTGGAAAATGAAAATTGGCCGAACAACTATAAATCATTGTATTTTAGCAAATATCATGGAAATTACAATTCCTACTAAGATAAAAGTCTTTAACTACTTTATAGAATATTAAACTAACTTTAATTTGAGTGTTAATAGACATCTGTACATCACATCGTTCCTGAAACATTGCTCCACTATTTGAAAAATGACATTAAATATAAAGATATCAAAACGAAGAGAGTGGTTATAATGTTTTAGGAGATGTACCTATAGTTTTAAAGTTATTAGAAAAACTTTTTTAGCGTTTTTACAACTCAACATCAGAGAATTGTTATAAACTTGAAATTTATAGGAACGGGTAGTTACCTACACGTAACGTAAGTGGATTATAAATTAACAAATGCAGAGAGATATCAATAAATCAACTGATAAAAATCACGGTCTCATTTCTGAGACAATGCTTTTTGGGACATTTTTGATATTTCCTTTTGTCCTTCGTCTCAAAGAAGTTGGAGATAAGATAAGGAGACGAGGTGGAAGAAGGGAGAGAGGTAACAGGGCTGGTTATTAGGGGCCAATCAACAATACAACGCCTTCTAACATTCAAGGCTCGGAAACATTACAACGCGTTTGTTGAATAGTTGCGGTTGAAAGTTTTAATTAAAACGGGGCCTTTGTTGATTATTTTAAACGAGAGAAGAGAGAGGGATAGCCGGCCGCAATTTATGCCGCGCGATAAGCAGTACTTGCCATTTTGTGTTTCTTTATTCCTTCAGTGCCTTTGTGGTTAGTAGGGCCTTGTGCTGTTATTATTCCAGCTCTTCTTTTATAA
>NW_027108922.1:481001-482152 GCF_000696795.3 Halyomorpha halys
TATGTATATATTTAATGTTTTGGCCCTTTCTATCCAAGCAACATTATTAAAATCTATTTTCATAAATACAACTTCTGTAAATATTTGTTGAAATTAACTTAAAATTATACTTTTGCTATGTACTGTAGACTTTCTATATTTAGTTGGGATGCCAGGATAATCACTGAAGGTCATTATCCAAAAATAAGTTAATTACTAAATTGATAATGAGTCCTGAAAAACTATTATGATAATTGGATTCTTTTCCAAAGGTCTTTTATGTTTTTACCAGTTACCAATTAAATTCCTCTATATTTAAAAAATGTTGTTACCATTAACTATATAATATAATAACAGGTGGTATTGGTTAATATAATAGTATATGAACTATATTGAGAAACACAACATTTATTTACATTTATTATATGATTGCCATAAAATGATTCAAATGAGCCAGGTAATCGGTTTTCCATAAAATATGATTATTACATTATTACTTATTGCCTAATATATAGTTATAGCTTCTGATTTGGATGATTCATATCGTGAGGTGTAGTAACTTGTGTGTTGTCTTATCCGTGGAGTTCCATTTCTGAAGAGCCCTTCTCTGGACTTTTCCAAGTCCATGCTCTTCTGTAGCCCGTCTTCTTACTTCTGCCCCTCTACTGCTTCTGTCTTCATCTTCAATACCCCATTTTCCTGGTTTAATTGTCCTGCCCCTTTTATCTCACCTCCACTTAGAGGTTTTACCTTTTTTTTTTATCTAATTCCTCATTGTCCATAGGTGACAGAATGCCCCCTACGTGTTCGTCCCCCCCCTAGGCCCGAGAGGGGGTGGGAAAGTTTGATATGTCTAGGAAGGTTTTGTACCTACTTAATTGGCTTCTGATCCTTCGTAAAAAACTAGCGTACACTAACGTGTAATAGCTCTGATAGAGGACCCATGTGGAAAATAAACACAGGTGTGTAATTATCCAGGGACACTGGAAAAGTTCCTTGTAAAACCTAATATAATATCCAGAATTGTTAAAAGGTCAATACACATTTCTTGGGCCTTTTATATTTTTTTTTAATCTCACAAAAACATTGAGGTGAAGATAGTTGACTGTAGAAACTGTTTCTACTGACCGCACTTCCGACATTATTCTCCAAAAAATACTATCATTGTATCA
>NW_027108922.1:482986-483397 GCF_000696795.3 Halyomorpha halys
AAAAATAAAAACTGTAATTAATGGGTAAAAATAATGAAAATTAGATTGGCCCCTGAGAAAATTAGATTGGCTAATCTTTAAGTGTTCTAACAAAAATGATAGCTTGTGGCGAGGGACCAGAATCAAATTAAACAGGTGCAGGCCCTTCCTGGACAAGTCAAACTTTTTGTTACACTTCCTCGGCCTTGAGGAGGGGGACGCCTGCCTCGGGAGACTTCGGACATCGATAACCAATCAGATTTAAAAATAAGATAACGCCCCTAAAGGGAAGTGGGAGAAAAATACAAGAGGATATTGAGAACAGCAAGGAGACACTCAACAGGAAGGCTTGGACGAAGAAGCACCACCACTGTCAGGATGCACTGGGACCAGACGAAGTCATGAGAAGGGCCACCAGGTCTGGACATCCCT
>NW_027108922.1:489570-490085 GCF_000696795.3 Halyomorpha halys
ATTAATTAATTTATTTTTGGATAATTGCCTTCAGCGATTATCCTGGCATCCCAAGTAAATCTGCTACTAGTACATAGCATTATGAAGTGTCATCCATAGCGGGGACTTACTATCCAGTTTACCAATTATAAGTAATTCAGTTTATTGTTATTAAAACAAAAAGAGTGGTACTATAGTTGTGAAAATGATTCAGATAAATTGGTTTTTAATTTTAGAACTTTATTTTCATTTGAATAATAAATGTGCATGTAGTGGTTAATTGCAGATATTCGTTTTGCAATTTTAATTTGGTATTTTATTATGCGCCATAATAATAATGAATAAATAGAAATTATGATAATAATAATGAATGAATAATTTTAAATAATAAATAAATGGTGATAATGATAATAATAATAATGAATAAATGTGGATAATGGCAATAATAATGAATAAATGAGAATAATGATGATAATAATAAATAAATGGGATTAATGATGATAATAATAAATAAATGGGTCCAAATACCCGGTAAA
>NW_027108922.1:490505-492711 GCF_000696795.3 Halyomorpha halys
CACATCAAAAGAAATGTATGATTTTCTAATTCGTCTTATGAAACGGCTGGAGAAAATGATGAGCGAGAACTTAAATAGATTATTTGATAGATTAGAAACATTAGAGGATATATGTGATAACATTGTACGAAGAAGAAGAAAAGAAGAAAATATCGCAGTAATCAATCAAGTTGAAGAAAAAGCTGAGACAGAAATTAAAGAATTTTTCAACTACGACATTGATGTAGAAACTGATACGAATGAAAATTTAGAAAGGGAATTTATTAAATATGAGGGCAGTGACGAGAAAACAAAAGGAACTTTGAAATAGAATGAGGAAAATATGGACAAAATTCTGAATAATAACATCGAAACTCTAGAGTGTAGGTTAGCCAGTAGGATAGAGCACCTAAACGATGAATTAGAAGAAAATTCAGAAGAAGAAATAATTAAAGTCCCACTACCTGAAGCTCATAGTGAAACTGTTAAAGACTCAAAAGAACCAGAAAGGAGAGAAACCCCAATATGTGTAAAATCGGTCATCAAGAAATCAGGAAGGAACATTTCATATTTCAATTTATTCCTTGAGATTAGCTAATATAACATATAATTTAAATATTTAATAAAAAAAAAACATCGATTTTTCAACTTGAAATATTTTCTTTGTTGTGTAATTGAAAGCATACTGTTCTCTCTCTCAAGGCTAATCCGACAATACAACAAGAGGACATTACAATAGCTTTGTGCCCTTTTAAGGCTAAAGGCTATTGTATAAATCCAACAGTGTAGAGAGCAAGTTTACCTGTGTACATAGTGAACAATTGTAATCGACTACTATAACTCAACGAAAGGTAATGTTTGTTCACATAAATTGAAATAAACATGGAATATCATAATAATTATCAGAATTATTTATTCTAGATCTTTTATTAACAGATCACTAACAACACTGACATTTTCTCCTAAGTTTAGGAGTATTTATTCACTGATATAACACTTCATAAATGAAATGAAAAAATAATTTTATGCAGGGACATATGTCCGCTAAGAATATATACATGGTTCATACATTAAGATTTTTGTCTAACAAGCATTCAAAAGTTTCCAGCAACTAAAATGAAATTACATTCGGATCTTAGCTCAACAACTGTTTATAATGTTATTCTATATATGCCTATTTATTTGTTCTCAAAGATGCGGAGGTTTGGTTATAAAATAAGTGTAGGAATAGATATTGTTTAAAACAAAGAATAGACGAAGATTGGCGAATGGAGATGTGAATAGAATTCCAGAAGGAGGTATGACGAAGGATTTTCTGAAGAATGCTGTTCTATAGGAGGGCATATATAAATAAATCGGTTCGGATCTGGTGTTTTATGAGTAGATAGATGAACGAAGAGTAAGAAGATCAAGGATATAGGTAGGTTATTTGATTTTAAGAACTTTGAATAGGAAAACACCAAGGAGGTTGGATAGAGCCACTTCAACTGGGTATACCAGCGGGAGACTTGAGAGCACCTTGGAAACCCATCGTTAAATCTTACAAAGCAATTCATGAGTCTCTTCAGTCTCAACTCTAGTCCAGCAGATAGCCCTCCATAGACCAAAAAACCATAGTCGAAGTGGGGGAAGGCAAGAGAGAATATTAGGAACTGATGGGTGTTCTGAGGAATTGAATAACGGAATCTTAGGAATTGTTTGAGTACAGTTATGGATTTGCGTGTGATTTGGGAAATGTGATTATTCCAGAAGAGGTAGTGGTCGATGATGACTCCAAGGATTTTTATTGTAGGATAGAAGTAAATCAGTTGGATGTTAAGGATTAGTAGAGGAAAGTAAGGGAGGGAATGAAGGAGGCGCTTGGAACCAATAAGAACAAGAATAACCCACTTTTATTCTACTTTAATTATTAAAAAAAAATCAACGTGTAATATTTGCACATCTGTCTGAATATTGAATAGCATTATAATATAGCTTTGAATTCCACTGGATTGAAGCTTAATAACAAAACAGTTTTTAAAATATTCCATGAGTAATAAGAAATCGAATGAGGATTCCTGAAGACCAGTAAATCTGAATTGCCTAAGAGTTTCGATGAAATGAAGTAAATCTAATCTAACCAAGCAAAATGAGGAAAGAAAATAACTTCTTCCTTTCTTTTCTATTAGTATTTTTTTTCAACAAAACCAATTTATTTGGCTAATGAATAATGGAAATAGATATTTCT
>NW_027108922.1:492924-495575 GCF_000696795.3 Halyomorpha halys
AAAGAATTTAGACGCAGGCGGAGACTTATATTTCTCTATTTCATAGGCATCAGGTTTTCAGGTCGGGCAGAAATTACTTTTCCATTTCGAGTGACAGCTATCTGATACAGCCCTAGATTGATCTGTCGGTTTCGACATTAGTAGCTAATAATAAATTACTAAAACTTTCTTTTAGTACTAATTTAATTCTGGAGTAGGTGCATGAGTTCCTTCAACATATTTAGCCGTGTGCGGTACACATGTCACCGATAAAATAAATACCAATTAAAAATGTTTTATATTTCAATTTACGAGCATACATATATATAGATCGAAGCGGTAGTAACATGAGCCCGTAAGTTACTTACATAAGAGACAATTACTTTTATTATATATGTATTTAAATATAATACATTTCATTGTTTAGTATATTATGCTAAATGCCAGAGGACATGAGAAGTCACCTGGGAGCAAAAACAAGAGGGGACTATTATTCTACTTAGAGACGAACTAAGCCCGCAGGGCCCTGGGACCTTCGCTCATAAACAGCGACCAAACTTCACCAACACTAATATTTGTTTGGACAATGAGCTCGCCTGTCGCCGTTAATCTAGCGCGAACCCCACACCTTTTCGGTGAAACTTCTATACACTCCCTGTAGGAAACTACCCAACAAGAATCTTCTATAGGGGGCAACAAAATTGTAGAGTTGTATGATTCAACGTCACCCCAGTCAGTGTGGATAACCATGTTTATTTATGCTTCATTATTTTATTTTATTTTTTTGCACGTATATATTATTTTAAAGTTACACTTTTTTATTTGAAAATATATAGAACTCCTTATCTAAGAAATTTGGTGCGTTGTTATTAATTCCTGTAAAGTCCTACGAAACGGAGATGATTGATGAATATATTTTTTCAGCTATTTTTTTAACTTTCTTAACAGCCAAAATAAATATTTAAATTTTAAAAAAATTTATCCAGTTTTTTAAAATATTACTAAAGTTTATAAGAATTATGTAAAGAAAAAATTTCAATTTATTATTGCAGAGTACAGTAGAAAAATAATTTAAGTCAATACATAATTTAGCTACAAATGGATAAAAGATTTTGTATATTAAATATTATCATTATTATTATTTAGTTAGATGTACTAAAAATTCTTATTTACTCTAAAATCTCTATTTACATTCCTATATTTAAAAATCATTAATAAATCACTACGTTTATGGGCAATGGCCAAAATTCAACAATATTAGAAATGATGCTGAGTATTGATCTGGGCTTGTTTTAAACATTCTATCCTAGATTCCATGGTGACCTATTTTATCTCTATCTCTTTGTTTTCTTTATTTATTTGCCTCTCATATAGTCTAATGACATACAAAGCAGATTGTCCTGAAAAGTAAAATAAAAAACGATGTGAGTACCATGTAAAAACAAAAACAAAAAAGCTGAATAATTAAAAGAGAAAAGGAAAAGGAAATATAGAAAAATGTTAGGCTACAAAAGAAAAGAAAAAAAAATTCAAATATATAAAGATAATAAAATTAAACTATTTAAAATTGAACTTTGTAAAAATACGACCTATATATATTTCATGTGAAAAATTTACTTAAGGTTTTATTGCATATATATGTAAAAAATTAACATATTTTGACTTTTTTATTATACATAAATCATATCCACATTTGGAAAAAAAAATGTGAACATAAGCGTATGCTTATATTTTTTTAAGGTACGTTCATTATAATAAAAATTAATATTATACTGAAAGATTGCTCACTGACCGTGTGTAATAATAAAAGGAAGATGGTCCGGGTGCGGTCAAATAAAAACTCAAATATTTATTAAACTATTTTAATTAAGCCAACGTTTCACCCCATGTTGCATTGCTTCGTCAGGGCTATAGAAGATGCAAACAAATAAATGAACAAAGTAAAATGGAAATAATAACAGATAAAAAGTAGAAATATAAAATAAAGTACAAACTAAGAGATGGAAAAAGGGAATAAGAATAAAGGATGATAATCAGCAAGACAGAAAACGTAACTTTCCGACTCCAAGTCAGAGCGAAATGGAACTGTTTGACAGGATGTTATGGAGAGGAATGGGGATTTACAGTAAAGTACGTTACATTCGAAAATAATCTTAAGTAAACAGTATAAAAAATTAAAGAAAATATTAAAAGGCAGACATTAAATGATAATACATAATAGGGGAACAGGGACAGAAATTATCAATTTAAAAAATATATAAGTATACACGGATAAAATACACAGAAGAAATAAAGTTAAAAGAATGGATACAAAAAATATAATATGATGAAAAAAATACAAAATAAAAAATAAGTAGGAATACAGAGGTGTGTAAATTATATATGAATGGAATATGGTCCGGGTGCGGTAAAAAAAAACTCAAATAGTAGATAATTATACTTTTTTTTTTTAAATATTTCTTTTCCCCCTATTATGTATATTACCATTTATTGTTCACCTAATTTAAATACTTTTTTACTATGTTTACTTTACAATTATTTTCATTATTGTGGCACTCCTCCCAATACCAACTGTCACTTTGTTTTTGACTGCCGTCAAAACAGGTATGCATTCTGTCTCATTTGATTTGTATTTTTTTTTTCTTTTTTCATCTCTTTATTTGTACTTTCTT
>NW_027108922.1:495963-496488 GCF_000696795.3 Halyomorpha halys
TAAGTTAAAGTAACATATGAATATAAATTAAAAATAAGATATATAAATATAAAAGAAAAATAATGGATAGCAATTATAAAATACAAAGTAATAAAATTAAATTAAATAAGGGATAAGAATTCAAAAAATAAATCCAAATAAAAAACATGATAGGAAAGTGGGCTTCTGAAATGCAGAACGTTGATAAAAGAAGAATTATAGGGATTTTATTAGGTTTAAGATGTGTTGGTATGTCAGAGAGATGCAATAGTCATTACCGACTTAGATCATTACTTAATGATTAACAGAATTTTATGTTAAATTTATATGAATGGATTTCGAGATGAGGCAATTTTTATGGTTAGGGACAGTAAAATTTAAATTCAAGTAAGAATTGAAATATTATCGAAGTTAAAAGAATGATTTAGGTTTAATGGGTTATATTAATATAATATACATATTCGTATATATTTACAATATACTTGCATGAGTATATAATACACATAGTGTTTATTTATTATATTTGGTTGCTTTATTACTGTTCAC
>NW_027108922.1:499273-500100 GCF_000696795.3 Halyomorpha halys
GTACAATAAAGAAGGCTTAGGAGGTATGCCAGAAATTATTCGGCGTGGTCCCTAAATGGAAAACCATAGTCCAGAAGGACACGATGGAAGAGTAGATAGGTGGATGATCCCTAATACATCTACCTGGAGGAAATACTTTCCCACCGTCCGGTCACGGTTAAAAGCAAAGCAGGTCCTCCCAGACTACTGGGTTTCTCAATTACAGAGCATAGGAGATATCGAGCTAAGCTTCATCGCTATGAGATGGATGTCGGCCCCCTTATGGCGTGCTGGAAAGTGATGACACACATAATTTCTGTTTGCACCGCTTTTGAACCACAAAGGACTTAAATGCTGAGAGAATCTGAACTCAATGATCTCACGGAAAATGAAAAACGTTTTGTACGTTTGGAAAATGTCAGTGAGCCCAGCCCTCTTTAACCTGGGGCATAGAAAATAATTAATTTTGATTCTCCTTATGCAGAATAAGTCCAATAATGATAGGTTTATAAAAATCTCACTTTGAGTGCTGTGTGGAATATATAAAACATTAAATAACATTCGTAGAATTTCATGAAACTGCTCAACTAATAAATTTACATCATAGCTAAAAAAACAAAGGCCATTCTTATTGGTTCCAAGCGCCTCCTTCATTCCCTCCCTTACTGTCTCCTACTCTGCCTTAACAACCAATCGATTCAGTTCTATCCTGCAATAAAAAACCTTGGAGTCACTTTCAACCAATTACTCTCCTGGAATAATCACATTTCCTAAATCACTCGCAAATCCATAACTGTACTCAAAGATTTCGTAATTCCATTCCTCAGAACACCCGTCAGTTCCTAGTA
>NW_027108922.1:500150-501722 GCF_000696795.3 Halyomorpha halys
ACTCTCCTGGAATAATCACATTTCCTAAATCACTCGCAAATCCATAACTGTACTCAAAGATTTCGTAATTCCATTCCTCAGAACACCCGTCAGTTCCTAGTACCCTCTCTCGTCTTCCCTCACTTCGACTACGATTCCTTGGTATATGAAGGGCAATCTAGAGAACTAGAGTTGAAACTGAAGAAACTCATTAATTGCTTAGTAAGATTTATCTTTGGGTTACCAAGGCGCTCTCAAGTCTCCCTCAGGTATACCCAGTCGAGTGGCTCTATCCAACCTCCTTGGTGTTTTCCTATTCCAAGTTCTTAAAATAAAAATACCTACCTATATCCTTGATCTTCTCACGCTTCGTTCATCCATCCTCTTATTAAACACCAGATCCCAACCGATTTATTTATATATGTCTTCCTATAGAACTGCCTTTTTTAGCAAATCCTTCGTCCTGGCAAATGGAAAATGGGAAGCGCATTCCAGAAGAAGGATGGACGTATATCCTACTTCTGGAATGCGCTTCCCATTTCCATTTGCCAGTCCTCACCCATTCTTTCCTTTAAACAACACCAATTCCTCCGCTTATTGTATAATCAAACCTCCACATCATTGTAATCAAATAAATATCCATAAATTGATTAGCATTATAAACAGTAGTTATACCAATATCCCAATGTAATTTCATTTTACTTTTACTGAAAACTCTTAAATGCTTGTCAGACAAAAATGTTAATGTATGAACAATATGTTTATTCTTAGGGGACATATGTCCCAGATTAAAATAATTTTTTCATTTCATTTCATATCGCTGGTCCTTCCTCAAATTGACTTTGTTGTGTTGGCGGGCTCAAAAACCCATTTACCAGATGTTTGCAAGTCGTCATAATAGTAATCTATATTTTAGTAAGAAAGGATTTTTTTAAGTGCAATTATGGACAAACATAATTGTTTTTGAGCCCACCATCCCAATAAATTCGATTTCAGAATATTTTAGTTGCGTTTTTGCTCTTTAGGAGCAGTGATATGGCTTATCATGTTCTTGCACCTTTAATTGTTTAATTGCCGCAACTGTAAAAGAAATAAGCAGTTTTAAAAATTAAGATATTTTTCTTTTATCATAATACTGTAAATCACATAAAGAGAGATGTAAAAATAATATAAAAGCAAAATGAAACTCTCTCTAAAAAAAACAAAAAAAAACCTAACATAGCAGAGCACTTAGTCATCTATATCGCCAACAGGGACTGTATCGAGTAATATATTACCGACGGGAAATATATCGGGAATATAGAAAGAGGGAGGAGAATAAAAGGGAAAAGAGGGAAGAAGGAGATAAAATTAATAGAGGTTTGAGCTATATATTTCTCCACCGACGGGCTACATATCTTACATGAGGTGTCAAACAAGTCGGAGACACATAAGTCCCAGGACGTCCATACGACCAATTTCTCGCCCTGACAACTTTCAAATAACAAAAGGGAAAATACTGGAAAAGAGGAGAGGATTTAGGAGAAGGGATAAGGTATTCGTCGTCTCCTTTCTTGTATCGATGGCGGATCTGTCTTTTGCCTATCTAATAAC
>NW_027108922.1:503611-505562 GCF_000696795.3 Halyomorpha halys
TGGTCAAAGTTTTAGGTTTTAAATCACGACACGGAATCCTCATACAAGACTGAAAAGACAGGAAACTGCTCGTTGATTCCGACTAGTACAACATTTACTAGACAAAAGGTCTAAACATCCAATCCATTACAAAAGACTATTATAAGGCCTATCTGGACATAACGAGTTGAGCTTTGGGACTCCATTAAACCATCGTATTCCTCCCTAATCCAATCATTACAGTCCAAAATCCTTAATGCTCCTAACTTTTTCATAAATCAAGTTATCGATCAGGACCTGAATGTTGCATATGTTGCAGATTTGGCCAGAATTAGATACCAATCCTTCCATGATAAACTTTTCGACCACCCAAACCAACTTGTTTCTAACCTGGCTTCTCTATCATTACCTAATAATCCTCCTAGGCGTCTGAAAGGAAGATGGTCTTGAGATCTTCTACTCTAGAAATGTTTTTGGAGTTCTATCACTGGGTCAATTCTCAACATGTTTGTATCATGTCATTATATCACCTACAGCAAATTTACTTATTGTATATATTTTTATAAAGTTGTAAATATAAATAAAAGGTTTTAAATCAGAGTAATTTAGTTTTTTATTTATGTTTGCATTAATGTAAGAAGTATTTAGCAAGTTTTATTTGATTCATAGAAGGTTATGCAAGCTTACCATGAAATAATATTATAAACTAAAGAATATGTTTAAGTTGATCGAGTATGCGTTTTAAACACTTTTTGACTTTATAATGCACAAATTGAGTTTTTTTTGGCTGCATCTAGTTTATAGTTATTACTGTTATAACTATGTTAAAGTTGTTTTAATTTTATGTATGCATATACATTATTTTTTTAGCATTGGCAATGATACATACATAATCGATTAATGTAATAAATTATTTATTTAAATAACTACCTATTCTGTGATCATTTACAATCCTATTTTTTGTTAATTGAACAATCCTATGATTTTGTTAATTGAAGTAATTTGGCAGACCCGATCAAGTTCAATGAAAATTAATTGAGGTTAAAACATAATTTTTCTACCAATTTCATCTATTAGTAAGTATTTTTTTATTCAACGGCATTTGTCGACTTTTCTTCGATTTACATAAAAATCTTTATCATTTATTCTTCATATCATATTTAAATTAACAATAATGATTTTTTTTCAGCATTTAATACCACTTAAGAAAATAAAGCAGTAAATTAAAAATTATTAAATTTAAAACAAGAGAATTTTCAGGAATATAAGATCCCAAGGGAATGTAGGGGAGTCATAATGGACTTTCTCTAAGTTACAACTGTTGCTCCAACTTGTTCATTATCTCCAACACACGGCCTCAAATTTAGTATTCCATTATCGTATTGTTCAATATCGAATGGAATATTATAAAAGTGTCTGGTAAATCTTAATTTTGAAAACCAATTTCATATTTTTTTTAAAATTATAAAGCGTAGGTGGGAGGATTGCGTCAAAAATAATCTGGTAGATTCAGGTTTGGATGGGCGTGACTGGACGGATACATGTAGTCAACTTGCTAACTTACTAAGCCTTTATTATGATTATTATATAATTTTATATATATATGTAATTAATTACATAAATATTTAATTTTCAATATTTACCATATTGATTGTTTTGGGATACACCCTTATACAATACAGTTTGCTTGATACTAATTACATTTTACATTTTGGTAAAACAAACAAAAATATTACTGAATTAAAATAAAATACATAATATCGAATAGAATAAAATACGTATTGTTTAACTCAAACATATTGAATGGCAGCTCAAAATGCTGCCATCCAGTATCAAACAAGGTAAGCTATGTACCCAATGAGCTAGAGGACAGGTACCAAAACAGTCTATTTAAGGCAACTCCATTTTGCCGACAGTGAACTATCACTCAGGATGATTGAATAGTTAATTCAACACAGCCAGGCAGGGACCG
>NW_027108922.1:505997-510628 GCF_000696795.3 Halyomorpha halys
ATTTTAAATATTCTACTTTAAACTGGTTATTAACAATTCTGAGCAATTTGCTGCTTTTGGAATACTTGTATAAATAGTAAAGCTCCACGCGGGGCAAGCATTAGTGAATATAAGCCTCTATTATTACCAAATACACAAGCAACAATTAAGATAGTTGATATAGACAAATAATTATAAATAATGCATTAAATTAATAGATGATCCATTAAATTAATAGCATATTCCTAAACTCTAGTGACCGTTAATTTTTAATGACAGTTACGTTATTATTGCCCCCAAATGTATTTTATTTGAACATAATTCCCTTACGGTACATCACATTCGCTCAAGTAGATCTTGACACTGAAAATAATATAAAGGATCCTTACCAGCCCGCAACCGGAATTTCGAGAATCAGACCCGGTCTTATCTTATCTTTTAAACATTTACTAATAACAAGGAGAAGACTATTGGTCCAAAAAAAAAAAAATGAACATTGAAAATGTAACTAAAACTGGAAATCGGCGAATGTTATGGAAAATCCTATGAAAAGTAATTTAATTACCTACAACACACAAATATATATGTCTAACTCAGAACATTATTAACAGAAGCGATTCGTTGCCAGGTCTGTTAAAGCAACAATAAAAAGTCATAATTTGTATTGTAAATTTTAATTATATAAGTAATTTTAAATCGATTTATTGAATAGAATTATCGTAACTGGGTTTGTATATTTTACATCGGAACCTGCTCGTGCTGTTCTTCAGGTACCCCGATTATATTTTTAAATTATAATTAAAGTAGTGTGAAACAAAGGAGTGGTTGATATCTGAGAGACTTTCTACTCATTAATGAACATGTATATATTTTATAAGGCCAAACATTAATTCCCTGGAGGGGAAGATTGTGTTAGTCTCATGGGTAATGAAATACGGCTTATCTGGTGACGTCTTCGCCGCCGCGGTGACGTCTTCTAGCCGTTTTCCTCGTCTATGTGTGCTGGGTCTTCGTCTTGTGCCAGAAATGAAGAATAGGTCTGTCTCGATCGGTGGCTGTTCAGCAAGTCCTGGACTCTGGCGTGATGGTAGGGGCAGGCCAGGTTGCATGGTGCTTAGGCTGGGGCGGCATTGCAGTCGCGGCGTCTTCGGGGTCTTCCGGTGTCCGCGGCAAGGGGAGGCATCAGAAAATGAAACCCCCTACCCCGACTTTATACAAATTCAAAAAAAGAACCGGAGAATTCGGATTATGTAAATCCAACAGTTAACATATTGCTAATCAGTTCTGACCGTTGATATTTGATGATATTTCGTCATGAGTGCCCCCCTTCACTAATTAAAACTAGTTTTTCTCCGCAGTTTCACTTACATTAAATTTGGGGTTTGTTTTGTGTTGTGTTTGAAAGGATTTTATGTTTCATTCCAACCGAAAATTTTCGCCATATTACTTGTAATCACCTTTTCTAGGGATAAGTTGGATCTTGGAGGCTCTCTACCATATTTAAACAGCTCCAATAGTAGGCTGTCTATTTCAGAGGCCTCCCTTCTTTGTAAGCCTATGGATACCTATTTCCACATCAAACACTCACTATATCATTTTCTTTGCGGTGTAATGTAAAAATATAAAAAATAATCACTATTGAAAAATATTATAATCGTGCTCTTAACAAAAAACCAAATATTCAAAATTTAAATTCCTGTTGCTCCAATCTCAAATTATTGAACAAACAATCTAAACTTCCAATTCATTACAAAAGACTGATCTACATGACTGTAATATGGCCAATCGGGACATACGGAGTTGAGCTTTGGGGCTCTACTAAACCTTCGAATTCCTCTTGTATCCAATTATTGCAACCCATAATCCTTCGTAAAATCCTCAATCCTCCTTACATTGTCACAAAGAAAATGATACATAAAGACCTTAATGTTCCATATGTAACTGATCTAGCCCGAACTAGATATCACCCCTTCCATTATAAACTCCCTAGCCACCCAAACCCACTAGTTTCTAACCTTGCTTCCTCTTCCATTCCTAGCAATCCTCCGAGGTTCCTGAAAAGAAGATGGCCATGAGACCTACTAATGTAAAACGTCATTAGAGTGCTACCAATGGGTAGTTTCTTTATTCGCATGTAGCACTCCAATTTAACTGAGATCAGATTTACTAAACGTATTATAATCTACAGTTGTAAATAGCAATAAATAAATATTAAAAAATAAAATTGTATCATGCAACCTACTAAAAAATACTTTTTTTTGGCACAACTACAAAAACAATCGAAATCCTAAATGTCGCATCAATTATTGCTATTTTATAAGAAACAATTTTAGTTGTTTTGGGCTAATCCTTAAATACTAATAATTTACAATCCAGAAAAAAGTTATCAATATATATATAAAGCTTTTTCAAAAGATATAATTTCGAGTTGATTACCAGAATAAATTAGCAATTCACATGTGTAAAACGATCTTTTCTGGTCTTTGTGAGAAGGTTTTTAATGCGGTGGTGCCCAACGAACTGTTAGATTGGATTTGGGTATTTTTACCGGACCAGTGGGTCCGTTCCTCTTTACAAAAGGAAATCTAATAAATTATCGGATAAATATTTCAATAGGATTAAAAATAAAAATACACTTAACCATTTGTATGTTTCCTCTCTTGGTCGTTAATGCCTAATCCATCGTAATATATATACATTTTTTTAACAGAGAGTAATTCATTTGGAAATATCTATATTAAATCTATTTCATATTTAAACGAATTAAAAATATTTAATTATTCATGCATTTTCCTCATATAAATTTTACTTTATACAAGAAAAATGCAGGCAATATCAGATCTTATATACTATTTTATGGATTTCATTTGCTTGAATAGTGGCAAATCTTTAAAAAAAAAATTTTTTTAATTAGACCTGTATATTACCGTATGCAGGAGCTTCTTTCTCTCCAGTGGTACTTCTTAAAACTAGACCAAAGGTAGTAAGGTTGTCAAAAAGTAACCCCAGTCTACATTACAATCTATTAAATACGTCAAATACTTAATATATACTTTTTTTGACCACCAAGCTACCATTCAAGCTAAGCAGAGACTTGGATTAAAACGTTATAAATTATTACATATTGGTGAATTGTTCTTTAGTAATTTATAAGTATGAAAAATAAATTTTTGTTGTCTGACTGAGTGTTCATGTTATCAAGAAACATTTTAACATAAACTAGGTTTGTTATTATATTACGTCGGATCAGTATTTATTGACTGTGTAATGGATCCATTCATTACAACTTTACACACCCATCTTATTGCCGTAAAGCTATAACCTGAAATATATTTACTGGGTGCAGTTCCCGCAATTAATCGTTGCATGGCCTTCTAAATTCATCAGTAAACCTATCCTAGTTTCAGTTTGAATATTTTACTTAGTTTTCAAAAACCTTAGAGCGGTGTTCATTCCAGAACGTTACGCAATAATAAAGAACAGTAGTTGTGTAAAGTGCGCTTTTCACTAAAGGCCAGACGCACTTTCACTTTTGATTAGCTGGTGGAATATAATGAACTGTATATAATGAAAATAAAACAGGCTTAACTTAATAGGAAAATCTATTGTCTAAGTTACAGGTAGTAGTAGGGAGTGGCCGAAATAAAATATTTCTTGCTAGATGTGTTAATGAATTTGGAATAACAGGGCTATGGAAACTAAAGATTTAATAGGCTCGCCCATAGCTCAGTGGTTAAGACACAGTCTTACCAATTTGATGTCTATTGGCGGTGCCGGTTCCAATCCGGCCTGGGATGGGACGTTGACTTTTTCATTGAGTGGCGGTCTCACAAAATGAAGAACTTTGACCCCAAACCATGGTTAGGCAGTATAGGACTCCAATGGGAGTCTTGGCCGAAAAAAAATAAATAAAATAAAATAAATATTTAATGATGTGGTTGATAATGATGATAGATGTTTTTTATGCTGAATTAGGTGGACTCCATTCTCCGCCCTCCCCCTTTATTTTTTAAATTCCTTCATTTCTTGATCTCTCTCTGTCTCTTCTTCACTAATCCGAGGTGGAGGGCACTCCAGAGTCTCTCTACTCACTCATTTGCACTAAATATGATAGTGAAGAAAAGAAAAAAGAGAACTGCTGGTGGCAAAAACAAACAAGGTGGCTCTCTAGTGCAGGTTGCTTATCTCCTCAAAGAGAGCTCTGGATAAGGTAAGCTTTTATTGTTGGCCTCATGGGCTTGGTTGTCCCTTTATTATAGGAGCCCCCCTCCTAATCCAATTCAAGACTTTCGGTTAACTCTCAGTTACCCAAAACAGTAGTTAAGACCATTCTTTAACCCAATTCTCCCATCTACGTATCAGTCCAGCTCTCTTACCCATCGGCTCAGTTTTTGTTAACACTTTAGGGATCCGGTCGTTACAAAGACATACAACCTTACGTGGCTATCTTATATGCCGAAATGCTATAATCTGAATTATATTTACTACTTCCCTCAGCACAGCCTTCTAAATTCTCCCCATAATTCGTCCATTTTCGGTATGAATATTTTAAGTAATACTTTATTTTCGAAAACCTTAAAGCGCTGTTCTTCCATAAAATAATCTATAAAGGAAGTTACATTTATAAATAACAGTGGGAAGGATGATAGTTT
>NW_027108922.1:512073-512537 GCF_000696795.3 Halyomorpha halys
ATTTAGGATTGTGAGGATTGGTGATGTATTCGATGTTTGAGTGGAGCCCCAACGTAAACTATGTGAGTAAAAAAAGCCATAATCATGGTTATTTATGGAAGTGCCATAAAACATATTCAAGGTCAGTTCAAAATGCTGTCATCTCGTAGGAGAAAAAGAAGTAGCGAAGTACCCACATGAGTGAGCACAAGCACTAGTACAAGAGCCGGGAAGAAAAAAAATGCAGTTATCTCACCCCAATTTTTGATTACTTAAATGAAAACTAGATATAATTACTAGTCAAAATTGATGAGTTCTCCAAGTATAGGTAGGAGGAATAAAAAATGGCGGCTGTTTTCAAATCTTAAAAAAACATTAATTTTTCATTCAGAGCTCTATATCTTAAAAACTATTAACAACACTAGAAAATCTAAGAGAACATTATTTAAAGAAGAGTAAATTTGCTGAAATATTAGCCCTAAAAG
>NW_027108922.1:514682-516824 GCF_000696795.3 Halyomorpha halys
TCTAGTTGTTCGTATAAAATGTTGGATATTTGAAAAAATATATCTCTAGATCCACAAGACGCACATATGTCTGCAAACACTCAAAATAAAGGAAATTTAATTTACTATAAAGTAGTTTAAGACACTTATCTTCGTAGAGGTAGTAGTTGTTATGATATTTACATATGAATTAAAATTTGGCAAATGAAAATTTGTCCGAACAACTATAAATCAATATATTTGAGCGAATTTCATGTAAACTGTTACTCCTACGAAGATAAACACCATATACTACTTTATAGCTCATTAAACTAGCTTTAATTTGAGTGTTAATGGACATCTGTACGTCAAATGGTTTTTGAGATATAGGTTTTTCAAAATAACTTTACTAACTACTGATTTTTCAGTACGTCCATTACAACATTTTTATGAAATGTTCCTTTTTAAAAAGCTATATCTCGAAATTATTTAACGTAAATAACTCTATTAGTGCTCATACTTTAGAAAATTTACTCTTCTTTAAATGACATTCTCTTAGGTTTTCTTGTGGTGTTTCTACTTTTTAAGATATAGAGCTTCGAATGAATTTTTTTTTTATCGCTTTGAAATAGCCGCCATTTTGTATTCCTCCTACCTATACCTGGCAGACTCATCAATTTTGACTAGTAATCATAGATAGTTTTCATTAAAGTAATCAAAAATTGAGGTGAGATAACTGCCTTTTATCTCCTCTTGGGCTCTTGTACTACTAACACGTCAGTTCCTAGTATACGCTCTGGTTCTCAGTATACGCTGGTTTAGAGTTAAGACTGAAGGGACTCATGAATTGCTTCGTAAAATTAATCTTCAGTTATCCGAGACTCTCTCTTATCTCCCGTTAACTATACTCTTGAGACAGTGAACAGGTTCCATATATGAGGGAGAACTAACCCATGGATGAACCCACAGGCTACCTAGAGCTTACTATAAAGTAATAAACCTTTTGCTGGTAGTCAGCTATCACTCAGGATGAGTGAATAGTTTGATCAACACAGCCAGGCTGGGAACAGAGACGGGATGAGAAAACTGAAAACAGAACAAGAAATAACCTCCATGATCTACAGAAGCTCCATATCAGTAGACAACCATCTAGTAAATTGTAATACCATTCATTAATGTATTCCATAATCGAAATCAATCTAACTTACCTAACTAATATTAACATTGTAACCTTTTTGGGCAAACCATACATCTATTGTTAAAATCATGAAGAATAGAGCACATCTCATTTTGTTCAAACTACTGAATACAGTTCACTCCTGTAAAATCCAAAACCAGTATTTATATAAAAATTCAATCACTGCAGATTTTGATTCATTTCAGACAACGGTCATTGAACAAGGGCCATATAAATGATCAGAACAAAGAAAAAGCCCTAGATAAATATAAAATTTATTCCAGAATTTCTAGCAAAAGCATGGACTTTGTCTTCGATGGGAAGTTGGATTCCCAATGTTGTATACTTCAACATGCTGGTTCCTGCATCTGGTAACTGGGAGAAAAATTTTGTGTAGTATTTTGGATGAATTCTTGTAGTTGTAGTTCACGATACTAATTGTGTTGTTATGATTGTATTTGTTTTCGTTTTGTGCAAGGTTCTTCTTTTCAGGCAGCAATGTCCTTTGTTTTATAGATATTAAAACATTAATTTCATTACATTCTATAGATATATTATCCATTGAGGCAAAGATAACGTTAGTATGTCCATCGTTACAAAGGTTTATTAGACAGAACTAGGACCGCAGACAACCTCCATAGACGAAGAGAGATCCAATTAGACCGAGGCACTCTCTTTACCTGGGGATGTCACACCTCGTCCTTAATTAATTCCCGACCCCTGAGAATATAGGTTCTGGTTTCCTTATTAACTTCACCAGAGACCATCCCTCTTTTATGGGCCCCAGGACCTGACTACCCTTAGGCCGCACTGCTAATAATGTTCGCCCAACATTAGCGCCGAAATACTTTTAAAACTTTATTTAACATGAGCAGAAGTTTAGAACTGTTAGTTGCATCACATATATAATAATCAGCACCTTAATGTTTTAACTTTTCGTATAAGTACATCCCTGAAAAAAAGTTAGGATGAATAGTATATATTTTATTTGCATATAAGAGACTTAT
>NW_027108922.1:516874-519186 GCF_000696795.3 Halyomorpha halys
TCTAGCAAAAGCATGGACTTTGTCTTCGATGGGAAGTTGGATTCCCAATGTTGTATACTTCGGCTGCTGGTTCCTGCACCTGGTAACTGGGAGAAAAATTTTGTGTAGTATTTTGGATGAATTCTTGTAGTTGTAGTTCACGATACTAATTGTGTTGTTATGATTGTATTTGTTTTCGTTTTGTGCAAGGTTCTTCTTTTCAGGCAGCAATGTCCTTTGTTTTATAGATATTAAAACATTAATTTCATTACATTCTATAGATATATTATCCATTGAGGCAAAGATAACGTTAGTATGTCCATCGTTACAAAGGTTTATTAGACAGAACTAGGACCGCAGACAACCTCCATAGACGAAGAGAGATCCAATTAGACCGAGGCACTCTCTTTACCTGGGGATGTCACACCTCGTCCTTAATTAATTCCCGACCCCTGAGAATATAGGTTCTGGTTTCCTTATTAACTTCACCAGAGACCATCCCTCTTTTATGGGCCCCAGGACCTGACTACCCTTAGGCCGCACTGCTAATAATGTTCGCCCAACATTAGCGCCGAAATACTTTTAAAACTTTATTTAACATGAGCAGAAGTTTAGAACTGTTAGTTGCATCACATATATAATAATCAGCACCTTAATGTTTTAACTTTTCGTATAAGTACATCCCTGAAAAAAAGTTAGGATGAATAGTATATATTTTATTTGCATATAAGAGACTTATTGCGAGTCACAATATTAACACTGATATAAGGGAATCCTATAAGGGCATCCTTACAAGTCCTCCCCTACAACAAGAATTTCAGAATTTGGCCAGGTTTTATCTTTTAAACATTATTATTTTTCATTTTTATTTTAGTATGAATGTTATCATTTTTTACTATTACGTATTGCCCAACAATGGGAGATTGTAATATTTATTTATTTATTTTTTTTTACTTTAGTTAGTTTATTCACAACTGTAAAAGTATTTTTACAACCAGCGAATGAGATTTACAGAGAGAGAAAAAAAAGTAATAAAATTAAAAAAAAAGTCATGAAGGCATGAAGGTTAAGGTCATCCAATGATGCCTCTCCATCAAAATTTAAATTTAAAAATCAATTTAAGAGGTCCCTATTCCAGCTCTTTCGTAAACGTCGTCTCGTATCTGGTAAGTCTAGTGTTGATTGTCCTTGAATTAGAGGGTTAGTGTGTGTTTGAAGTGCGTCGTGAAACCGTTTACATAATGATTTAATGGTTGTTTGTACGTAGGGAGTGCGTAAGTCTTTGTATAAGTTCTTGTTACTGATGTAGGAAGGAGCGCTTCTGATCAGACTTAGTAATTTTGATTGAAACTGTTGCAGTTTCACTAAGTTAGTTTTTTTTTTGGCATATCCGTAAATTTGTGCATCGTAAGTCCAAATTGGTCGGAGAAGGTAAGTATAAATCTTTAGTTTTTTCTGAAAGTGGTAATTTTGATCGTTTATTTAAAAGATGAAATAATAATTTAAGTCGGAAATTTAGCTTTTGTTTTGTTATTTTTATGTGGGAGGTCCATGTTAGTCGTTTGTCTAAGGTCAATCCAAGGTATTTTACTGTGTCTGTCCGGGTTAAACTTTGTTCATGTTGTAATATTAATTAATAAATAGTTTTCAAATTAAAAAAAAAAAATACTAATATAGACTAGAGGACTATTTGACAGTGAAAATGTAACTAAAACTGGAAATCGCCAAATACAATTTTATAAAAAATCCTATAAAACCTGTTGAAAAGTGATTTAATTACCAACAAGACACATATATAAATGTCTAACCCAGAACACTATTAGCAGGAGCAGTTTGTTTCTACACCGTTTTTCAATTTCAGGCGATTTTTTTTAATATTGCTCGATTAAAGTATCTTAAAGACTCGTTTTCCCGTTTTAAGCAATTATTTCGAAAGTTATATAGGACCGTCGCTCCCTGGGGGTCGTAGTGAGGTGGATCCGGCCGGAAAGGATTATTTTTTTGGTAATGATCTCAAAGCAACATTAAAAAGTCGTAATTTTTATTTATTAATTATAAATATCAGTAATGTTAAATCGATTGATTGAATAGAATTATCGCGATTGGTTTATGTATCATAAGGTACATATATATATGTGTGTGAGTAAAAAAAATAATTGGATTAATTTTTCAATTTTATTCTAAATGACCGAGTAAAAATCTCTTGTACCTGGCCAGCCTAGATGTCACTCCGTCACACTTTCTTCCGAACTTCATCCTTTGACTACTTTCTTCTCTACTCCATCCCACAAGCCTCAGGGGCCACTAATTTTTAAATACACACAAACTTCTCA
>NW_027108922.1:519396-521932 GCF_000696795.3 Halyomorpha halys
TCCCTCTCCCTCTTCCTCTCCCTCTTCCTCTCCCTCTCCCTCTTCCTCTCCCTCTCCCTCTCCCTGTGTAAGATATTGAACGCTCATTTTGAAAATTATCTTCACTGAATCTTGCGAAAAAGGAATAATTTTTACCATAGTCCTTTTATACCAAAATGGTGGCCATATAGTGATTTCATCCTCCCACATCTCTCACATTCATAAAGATATAGGAAAGTTATTTATTTATTTGTTTTTTATTTGCTTTTTCAAAGTCTTAAATAAAGATATGTAAAAATGATAAATAAACCAGAAAACATAAATTTTATATTGATGCCTATGTTATGATGATTTTTCACATTGTAAATAACGGTTTACTTGACTTAACGAATTAAATAATCATTTCTCATCATAAATACCTCATACTTTTATTTTATTTGGGAGTTGTAATTTTCATATTTGCCAAAATAAATTGATTTCTAGTTGTTTGGACAAAATTTTACTTACATTATTCAAGTCTAATAGTCCTACGAAAATAAATGGCATATACTACTTTATAGTGCATTGTAGTATGTTTAATTTGAGTGCTGGCAGTGTGATGTATGTCTGGTTTCTGAGATATAGATTTTTATTAATCAAACATTTTTTTCGAACCACTGGAAATCAATATTTTGTCAATTTATTTTGCCAAATACATAAACTACTACTCCTACTACTTCATAGCAAAGTTGGGCAAAAAGTATTCGATTGACGAGAGAAGAATACATTTCAAGTCTTAAGAAACATAAAAAAGGACCTTAATATATTAGAAATCTGAAAAGTTATGCCATCATAAAATATATATATATACTATAAGAAAATATAAGAATATATAAGAAAATAAAATACTGAGTCTTTGAATAGTAAACGACAAGATAGGATGGTCCTGTTGAAAGGATGATCGACTCCGACAGGTCTAAAGAAAATATTTTGTTGTAAAGATGTGTAGGTCACAGCTTCTTAGTTATAAAAACCACTGCGAATCTCAAACTGGTCCAAAATTGGTGGTCTCACGTCAGTACTGGATTTTTAATGCATTATATAATTAAATTAATTCCTACAATTAATTGTATTAAAGAACACAGTGGTCTGTATGACGTATTTATCATAATCAGCGGTGAAGATGAACAAAACCAAAATGGCTACACAGTTACTTAATGAGGGCAGAAAGGGTCTGGTTGTTGTAATTAAAAAATTAATATTCAAATTGTATTAAAAACCGCTGTCAGGGTCCCATGACACACTACAACAGTCGCAATTAACAATAAAAATGTCCACGCCAGCAGACTGGACTGGTAATGAACTAGACAGACGCCTGATTAGCAGCGACTCATATTTAAGTTAAAGGCCAAAACGCATACGAGGTCTGTGATTCCGGACGGTAATGTCTACTAAAATACTCAAAATTGCCAGACTGATACATACTCAACGAAGAGAGGGCAAGTCAGGAACTACAATAGCCACTAATTTATAATATCGTTGGCCTGTTGCTAAGTGACGCCTTAGCAACTGCATTACAACCCTTAGCAACCGCTACTTTTAAATTATTATAATACAAATGTAATACTGCTTCTTTTCAAATAACAAATATTCCAAATAAAATAAATGTGATTAAATTAAACACTATTACTATGTGAATACTATTTAAAAAATTAACTACCATATATGGCGTTAGCATATATATTTCATTTTTTTTTTGTATGGCTTTTTGTAAAGAGGAGTAATTTAGTTGTTTTTTTTTTGTTAATATATACTTAAAATTGTTTCTTTTTTTATTAAAGTGTATAATATATTTTTGTCTACTCTCTTTTACTATAAATTATTTTTTCTCAGCATTGCCTAACCACAAATATCTCTCCCAATACATAATTTACCTTGGCAACAGGAAAGGCACTATTGAACCTTGATGTTCAGGTAACAAGGACTATTATCCTGAATCAATCAATTCAGCAACCCCATCACGCTTGCGTTTGTGGAAACTTACAATAGTTTGATTAATATGTAGAGTTATTTTAATGGTAACATAGCAATGGCATTGTGGTGATCATTGTTTATTGATGAGATATGACTGGAACGGCGTTGTTGGCAATGAGGAAATACTGACCACTTCTCAGCCATTGGAACCATAAGAGGTGACCACTGAATATGATTAGTGCAAGAGAACAGATATGAAAGTAAGAAAATTCGTGATAACAATGGTTTACTATCATTAGAGTGAGAGAGATATTGTTTATTGATAAGAAGCAATGCTGGCCACATACAATGGATTGCTGTAATGCACAGCATACAAATCTCTCTAAAAAGACAATATAAACTAAATTACATTGTCTTGTTATAATTTAATTTATTAATAATATTTACAACTGTATTAAACATATACAATAAGTAAATGTGATGTATGTTTGTTTGTTTGTTTGGTTGTTTAGTGGCGCCAAACTTCATTGGTCATCAACGCCATTTATATTTTATTTAATTTTGCTAATATTCGTTAAATTTTATTTATTTTTAATTTTTTAAT
>NW_027108922.1:523477-529497 GCF_000696795.3 Halyomorpha halys
TATATATGTACCGCCAAAGGTCTGTAAGACAAAAAATGTCGTCTTTATGAAATTATACGAATACAAATGTATTCAGATGGTTAATCATTTAAGTTTTTTAAATAAGAGATTATTCCTCCATAAAATTTATGATACAAAAGGAATAATTGATTATTCGTGAACAATATTCGGATGGTTAATCATCTTTTTATCCCCGAATAATTGATTATTCGAGTAGAAAATTCACGTTTCTCATTAATCGAATAATATTTGCTCAATTCTACTTTACCAATTCTACTTTATAGTCTATTAAACTAGCTTTGATCTACAAAGTGCTAACAGACATCTATATATATTAGGTATATATATATATTTTACAACAATATAACAAAATCGGAGCAAATATAACAAAATGTTGAAAATTTATTTTGACAATTATTATAAAAACTACTACTACTACTATTTGCCCAATTCTACTTTATAGTCTATTAAACTAGCTTTGATCTACAAAGTGCTAACAGACATCTATATATATTAGGTATATATATATATTTTACAACAATATAACAAAATCGGAGCAAATATAACAAAATGTTGAAAATTTATTTTGACAATTATTATAAAAACTACTACTACTACTATTTGCCCAATTCTACTTTATAGTCTATTAAACTAGCTTTGATCTACAAAGTGCTAACAGACATCTATATATATTAGGTATATATATATATTTTACAACAATATAACAAAATCGGAGCAAATATAACAAAATGTTGAAAATTTATTTTGACAATTATTATAAAAACTACTACTACTACTATTTGCCCAATTCTACTTTATAGTCTATTAAACTAGCTTTGATCTACAAAGTGCTAACAGACATCTATATATATTAGGTATATATATATATTTTACAACAATATAACAAAATCGGAGCAAATATAACAAAATGTTGAAAATTTATTTTGACAATTATTATAAAAACTACTACTACTACTATTTGCCCAATTCTACTTTATAGTCTATTAAACTAGCTTTGATCTACAAAGTGCTAACAGACATCTATATATATTAGGTATATATATATATTTTACAACAATATAACAAAATCGGAGCAAATATAACAAAATGTTGAAAATTTATTTTGACAATTATTATAAAAACTACTACTACTACTATTTGCCCAATTCTACTTTATAGTCTATTAAACTAGCTTTGATCTACAAAGTGCTAACAGACATCTATATATATTAGGTATATATATATATTTTACAACAATATAACAAAATCGGAGCAAATATAACAAAATGTTGAAAATTTATTTTGACAATTATTATAAAAACTACTACTACTACTATTTGCCCAATTCTACTTTATAGTCTATTAAACTAGCTTTGATCTACAAAGTGCTAACAGACATCTATATATATTAGGTATATATATATATTTTACAACAATATAACAAAATCGGAGCAAATATAACAAAATGTTGAAAATTTATTTTGACAATTATTATAAAAACTACTACTACTACTATTTGCCCAATTCTACTTTATAGTCTATTAAACTAGCTTTGATCTACAAAGTGCTAACAGACATCTATATATATTAGGTATATATATATATTTTACAACAATATAACAAAATCGGAGCAAATATAACAAAATGTTGAAAATTTATTTTGACAATTATTATAAAAACTACTACTACTACTATTTGCCCAATTCTACTTTATAGTCTATTAAACTAGCTTTGATCTACAAAGTGCTAACAGACATCTATATATATTAGGTATATATATATATTTTACAACAATATAACAAAATCGGAGCAAATATAACAAAATGTTGAAAATTTATTTTGACAATTATTATAAAAACTACTACTACTACTATTTGCCCAATTCTACTTTATAGTCTATTAAACTAGCTTTGATCTACAAAGTGCTAACAGACATCTATATATATTAGGTATATATATATATTTTACAACAATATAACAAAATCGGAGCAAATATAACAAAATGTTGAAAATTTATTTTGACAATTATTATAAAAACTACTACTACTACTATTTGCCCAATTCTACTTTATAGTCTATTAAACTAGCTTTGATCTACAAAGTGCTAACAGACATCTATATATATTAGGTATATATATATATTTTACAACAATATAACAAAATCGGAGCAAATATAACAAAATGTTGAAAATTTATTTTGACAATTATTATAAAAACTACTACTACTACTATTTGCCCAATTCTACTTTATAGTCTATTAAACTAGCTTTGATCTACAAAGTGCTAACAGACATCTATATATATTAGGTATATATATATATTTTACAACAATATAACAAAATCGGAGCAAATATAACAAAATGTTGAAAATTTATTTTGACAATTATTATAAAAACTACTACTACTACTATTTGCCCAATTCTACTTTATAGTCTATTAAACTAGCTTTGATCTACAAAGTGCTAACAGACATCTATATATATTAGGTATATATATATATTTTACAACAATATAACAAAATCGGAGCAAATATAACAAAATGTTGAAAATTTATTTTGACAATTATTATAAAAACTACTACTACTACTATTTGCCCAATTCTACTTTATAGTCTATTAAACTAGCTTTGATCTACAAAGTGCTAACAGACATCTATATATATTAGGTATATATATATATTTTACAACAATATAACAAAATCGGAGCAAATATAACAAAATGTTGAAAATTTATTTTGACAATTATTATAAAAACTACTACTACTACTATTTGCCCAATTCTACTTTATAGTCTATTAAACTAGCTTTGATCTACAAAGTGCTAACAGACATCTATATATATTAGGTATATATATATATTTTACAACAATATAACAAAATCGGAGCAAATATAACAAAATGTTGAAAATTTATTTTGACAATTATTATAAAAACTACTACTACTACTATTTGCCCAATTCTACTTTATAGTCTATTAAACTAGCTTTGATCTACAAAGTGCTAACAGACATCTATATATATTAGGTATATATATATATTTTACAACAATATAACAAAATCGGAGCAAATATAACAAAATGTTGAAAATTTATTTTGACAATTATTATAAAAACTACTACTACTACTATTTGCCCAATTCTACTTTATAGTCTATTAAACTAGCTTTGATCTACAAAGTGCTAACAGACATCTATATATATTAGGTATATATATATATTTTACAACAATATAACAAAATCGGAGCAAATATAACAAAATGTTGAAAATTTATTTTGACAATTATTATAAAAACTACTACTACTACTATTTGCCCAATTCTACTTTATAGTCTATTAAACTAGCTTTGATCTACAAAGTGCTAACAGACATCTATATATATTAGGTATATATATATATTTTACAACAATATAACAAAATCGGAGCAAATATAACAAAATGTTGAAAATTTATTTTGACAATTATTATAAAAACTACTACTACTACTATTTGCCCAATTCTACTTTATAGTCTATTAAACTAGCTTTGATCTACAAAGTGCTAACAGACATCTATATATATTAGGTATATATATATATTTTACAACAATATAACAAAATCGGAGCAAATATAACAAAATGTTGAAAATTTATTTTGACAATTATTATAAAAACTACTACTACTACTATTTGCCCAATTCTACTTTATAGTCTATTAAACTAGCTTTGATCTACAAAGTGCTAACAGACATCTATATATATTAGGTATATATATATATTTTACAACAATATAACAAAATCGGAGCAAATATAACAAAATGTTGAAAATTTATTTTGACAATTATTATAAAAACTACTACTACTACTATTTGCCCAATTCTACTTTATAGTCTATTAAACTAGCTTTGATCTACAAAGTGCTAACAGACATCTATATATATTAGGTATATATATATATTTTACAACAATATAACAAAATCGGAGCAAATATAACAAAATGTTGAAAATTTATTTTGACAATTATTATAAAAACTACTACTACTACTATTTGCCCAATTCTACTTTATAGTCTATTAAACTAGCTTTGATCTACAAAGTGCTAACAGACATCTATATATATTAGGTATATATATATATTTTACAACAATATAACAAAATCGGAGCAAATATAACAAAATGTTGAAAATTTATTTTGACAATTATTATAAAAACTACTACTACTACTATTTGCCCAATTCTACTTTATAGTCTATTAAACTAGCTTTGATCTACAAAGTGCTAACAGACATCTATATATATTAGGTATATATATATATTTTACAACAATATAACAAAATCGGAGCAAATATAACAAAATGTTGAAAATTTATTTTGACAATTATTATAAAAACTACTACTACTACTATTTGCCCAATTCTACTTTATAGTCTATTAAACTAGCTTTGATCTACAAAGTGCTAACAGACATCTATATATATTAGGTATATATATATATTTTACAACAATATAACAAAATCGGAGCAAATATAACAAAATGTTGAAAATTTATTTTGACAATTATTATAAAAACTACTACTACTACTATTTGCCCAATTCTACTTTATAGTCTATTAAACTAGCTTTGATCTACAAAGTGCTAACAGACATCTATATATATTAGGTATATATATATATTTTACAACAATATAACAAAATCGGAGCAAATATAACAAAATGTTGAAAATTTATTTTGACAATTATTATAAAAACTACTACTACTACTATTTGCCCAATTCTACTTTATAGTCTATTAAACTAGCTTTGATCTACAAAGTGCTAACAGACATCTATATATATTAGGTATATATATATATTTTACAACAATATAACAAAATCGGAGCAAATATAACAAAATGTTGAAAATTTATTTTGACAATTATTATAAAAACTACTACTACTACTATTTGCCCAATTCTACTTTATAGTCTATTAAACTAGCTTTGATCTACAAAGTGCTAACAGACATCTATATATATTAGGTATATATATATATTTTACAACAATATAACAAAATCGGAGCAAATATAACAAAATGTTGAAAATTTATTTTGACAATTATTATAAAAACTACTACTACTACTATTTGCCCAATTCTACTTTATAGTCTATTAAACTAGCTTTGATCTACAAAGTGCTAACAGACATCTATATATATTAGGTATATATATATATTTTACAACAATATAACAAAATCGGAGCAAATATAACAAAATGTTGAAAATTTATTTTGACAATTATTATAAAAACTGCTACTACTACTATGAACATGAACGTAAACAACTACTTTATTGCACATTAAACTGGCTTTAATTTCAGTTCTAATAGACATCTTTACGTCTGATGATTCCTGAGATATAAATTTCTCAAAATATATTTACCAACAACTGATTTATCAGTATAAGTTTTATAAAATTTTGCTATTTAAAAAAACTATATCTCGGTAAGTATTGAAGTTAAATGGTCTTTTAGGGTTCATATTTTAGAAAATTTACTCTTTATTAAATGATGTTTGTTTAGGATTTTATTGTTGTAATTAATTTTAATAATACGATTTGCAAAAGTTCCTATTTTTCCCCTCTAACTTGGCAGACTCATCTATTTTGACTCATCCATTTCAATGCTAAGAAATAAACATATTTTTTAGGAAAGTAACAGAAATTAAGGTGAAATAACAGACTATTTCCTCCTCTTTGGCTCTTTAACCAAAAGTGACTCTCAAGTGCTTTACTGATTCAGCAAACAAGTATCATTTAATTCTATGGTCAATGGAAGTATGAGCCGTCGTATCGTGAAAACGACTTCTCATTTATTAATATTTATGTGTAACCTCGTAAACTGGTCAGTCACCGATAGGTAATATGACCAGCTAAAAAATGGGGGTAACATCTAAGTAACTTTGATTTTTAATTATAATGGGATGATCCAGTCATTTAGAGAAACTACCCATTGGGAGCACTTTAATAATATTTATACTTCTCGAGGCCATATTCTTTTCAGTCACCTCGGA
>NW_027108922.1:530057-534170 GCF_000696795.3 Halyomorpha halys
TACTAATAAAATAAAATAATTTAATGAATAAATACGTTAAAACAAACAAATAGAGAAGGATTGATATCTGGTTTGGGCTATATATGGAACGGGGTTTCATCTAAATAATTATAAAACATTCATATGAAGATTTTTTTATAACTAGTAAAATATAATAATTTGTCTGGAGAGGAACTATAAACATATACACTTTTATTTAAATTAAAAATTAATTATATCTCCATTTTTGTCTACTGATGAATCTAAACCTAATATGAAGCAATATTATATTAGTGACAAAGGCATAGCATGAAGCTGTTAACAGGCCATTGCTCTGACGATATAGCCCAGCCAACGATCCATACACGGCATTAACTCCACCCCTCCCTTTAGTTGAATTTAATTTAAATTTTTTTGCCCCATAGAACTTGGGAGGAGGGGGCCTATATCCATTAAACTAAAATGGTCGGAGTGGAAGGTTTTTATGGCTCAATAGGATACGAACCCGCCTCTGAAAGGCAACTAAAAAATGCAGCAGAAAAAAGAAAAAAATTTATGAGATTTTTCTTTTACTGTTTAGATCAATCACTTATCAGATTAGGAGTAAACTACTGTTTTGTTGTTATTTCCAGAATGGTTTCCTAATTCTGGTCTATAAAATAATTTATTAAAACATATTATACTTGTTTCAATATTAAAAACTAATATCAAATTGAAAAATAGATTGCCTTGACGTAAGATCCAATTCAACTGGCGACATCATTAAGACATTATTACAGTTCAACTGTCATGTTGAACAGATTGTTTACACCCGTACTGGTACTGGTAATAGTGAGGAGAACAAGCCCGGCAAGTCAAGTGGGCCTAGTGGTCCTTTTTGCCATCCCCAAGACAAACCAATGGAATGACTCTTTTATTTATCTTATTCCTCTATATCGAACCTATTTGACTTTCTAATTAAATTCAAAAGGGACACCCAATCTATAGAGGAAGCCTCATTTTCTGTGATTCATTCAGAGCCTAGAAGCCTATTTCTTAGTGATGTATACCTACCACAATCTGCTATGTAATGTAAGGCAGTCTCTGAGGCCTGTCCGCATAAGCAGCAGGTTTCATCATGGACTAATCCACATATCTTAAGATGTCTTCTAAGTCTGCAGTGACCTGTCAGGACTCCTATTAATAGTCGGAATTCGTTTTTGTTTTGGGCTAGGAGCCACATAGTTTTAGAAGTAGAAGGTTTAGTTATTAAAATCTTGGCCTGTCTCAGCCCTATACAGTACCTCCACTCCTTACCTGCTTTCTTCCATGTCCAGTTCAGGTCCTTTTGGAGGGTGCTCAGAAACGTTTCTGGCAAGTTGATCAGTTTTTTTCATTACCTGTGATTCACTTGTGTCCTAGGACTTAGTTTAACCCCCTATCATAATTCTAACCTCTTGTTAGTTCAACTTGCACAATGAATGATAAAAACTGAGGCCTGGATACCGGATGTTTATTCAATTTCATTTTCTGTTCCCTTGATTCAAATTCGACTAAACCTCAGGAAAAATTCAGATCATAAATAGATCGTTCTATTGATACTACATTTGGTTGTAAATAATGTTATCATCTAACAAGTAAAAGAAAACTATATATTGTTAACCAAGGTTTCTTCCCACTTTGCAGGGCATCATCAGGGCTGTCAGATTGAAATAGAGCGGATGACTGGAGACGACTAAGCGGATTCAGTCGTCCGCTCTGATTCAATCTGACTGCCCTAACGAAGCCTACAATGTTGGACGAAACGTTTCTTAAACATAAATAGTTTTGTTTTACTTGTTTGATTCTTTTATTGACCGCCACCCGAACTATCTTCCTACAATCTATTTCATACGGTCAACTACTGCTTTTGTTTTGAAGATTTTCTTAACGAAATTTTATTTCTGTTACTTTATTTGAGTTTTAACTATAAAATCATTGATTAAATTTAGAAATTTATTTTTTTATTTTTATCATTATGAAACTACGGTCCTGCAAGATCCTTCTCCACATCCTCCAGCTATCTGATCGGAGGGTATCCTTTTCTTCGCTTGTAGAGTATGTTGGGTATCCTTCGATCGGGCATTTTTTCTACGTTTCCTATCCATCTTATTCATGCTCTTTTCACTAATACCACAATGTTGGGTTCCCCAAAGTGCTCCATCAGCTCTTCTTTCCTTCTTCGCCTTCCCCAAATTCCATTCTCAGCGACCCCCACCCTACTTTATTCTCAATACTTTTTTCTACCAGGAATTGGCCATCTGTTCATATTTTCTTTTCAAGCACCATGTTTCACACCCATACATAACCAATGGCCTTACGATGGTTTTGTGGATTACAAAATCGTTCTTTTAGAAAATGCTCTAAACTTCAATATTTCGCAGTGAGAAATAGTATATATTTCTCGCTGGCTATTCCAGGTTGTATATCACTCACCTTTTTTTTCACAATTGTCACCCATTCTTTTTCAATTAATCCTGAGGCTTAGTTTTGCCGCCTCTTCGATTAATTCTTGGAGTTTTCTTTGCTGTCCTGTTCGGGTTGTACAGACAATTAGTACAAGAGCCCAAGCGGAGAAAAAAGACAGTTATCTCACCCCAATTATTGATTACTTTAATGAAAGCTATGTTTAATTAACAGTCAAAATAGATGAGTCTGCCAAGTATAGGTAGGGGGAATAAAAAATGGCGGCTGTTTCAAAGCGATATAAAAAAAAAAAATAATTTTTCATTTGGAGCTCTATATCTTAAAAAGAAGGAAAAACACAAGAAAACCTAAGAGAACGTCGAAGAAGAGTAAATTTGCTAAAATCTGAGCCCTAATAAAGTTATTTACATTAAATAGTTCTCGAGTACCTTTTTAAAAATCAACATTTCTTAAAAATGTTGAATCGGACGTACTGAAAAATCAGTAGTTAGTAAATTTATTTTGAAAAACTTATATCTCAAAAACCATTTGACGTACAGATGTCTATTAGCACTCCAATTAAAGCTAGTTCAATGAACTATAAAGTAGTTTATGATGTTTATGTTCGTAGGAATAGTAATAGTTTACATGAAATTCTCTAAAATAAATTTATGTTTTTCATAAATCAAACTTAATGTCCGAACAACTATAAATCAATTTATTTTAGCAAATATCATGAAAACTACTATTTCTACGAAGGTAAAAGCCATAAACGTCTTTATAGTCCATTGAACTAGCTTTCATTTGAGTGCTAATAGACATCTGTACGTCACATAGTTCCTGAGATATAGATTTTTCAATATAAATTAACTAACTACTAATCTTTCAGTAGATTTTTAAGAAATTTTGCTTTTTAAAAAGCTATATCTTGAGAACTATTGGACATAAATAGCTCATTTATGGCTCATATTTCAGCAAATTTACTCTTCTTTAAATAATGTTCTCTTAGATTTTCTAGTGTTGTTGGTAGTGTTTAAGATATAGAGCTCCGAATGAAAAATTAATGTTTTTTTAAGGTTTTAAAACAGCCACCATTTTTTATTCCCCCTTCCTATACTCGGAAGACCCATCAGTTTTGACTAGTAATTATACATAGTTTTCATTAAAGTAATCAAAAATTGAGGTGAGATAACTGCCTTTTTTCTTCCCGGCTCTTGTACTAAATGTCATCATCTGCATAAGCCAGATCATGAAACAGGTTATTGTTAATGGTTTATCCTAGGTTAGTTCTAATTGAAAGGATAGCAACTTCCAGAGTTGCATTAGAAAGAAGAGGTAACCCTG
Organism: Halyomorpha halys; assembly: GCF_000696795.3. Classification (NCBI taxonomy): domain Eukaryota; kingdom Metazoa; phylum Arthropoda; class Insecta; order Hemiptera; family Pentatomidae; genus Halyomorpha; species Halyomorpha halys. Next base: position 533,805 of record NW_027108922.1, read on the forward strand.
TTTCGAGGCATTATTTTATGCCAATACTACTCATTAACATTATTTTTACCAGCCTGACTTGGTTCCTTCCTTTACCATAGCTTTCAAAAATCCTACTCTGTCCACAAAGTAATATGCTTGTTTTACGCCCACAAATAGTTGAAGCATGTCTTTGGTAATTCGTAACACCTTCCATTGCCTGCCTTCGGGAGAATTTTTGGTAAACTGTTGATCTTCTCTGAGTCTCTCCGATATTCTCCTATAACATGTTCAGTGAAATTGGACCGTCTTTATGTTCAAATATTTCCAGCATTTTATAAGCTGTGCTTAGTTGAGCAATGCCTCTACAATTATCGCTAGGGATAGGATTTTTATGTGCTAAAAAAT
>NW_027108922.1:536918-537386 GCF_000696795.3 Halyomorpha halys
TTTAAAAATATGTGAGATAAAAATGGCTTCTTTTGGCAAGAAATCTCTTGAAACATCTTTAGTTAGCAAGGAATCGAAGATATCATGGTCAGGTAATAATATGTGAAAACAAAAAAAATTCCTATCCCTAATTATCGCAAACCAGATCCTGAAGAACAGTTCTTAAAATTAGTTTATGATAAAACCCTTGAGAACCAACATCAATGTAACTAATAAGCAGATTTTTTATATTTATCCTGACGATACAGTTAAAATTTGGAAAATATTGGTTAAGTAGTTTCCTCATTTAACAGTTAAAAACATAAAACGGGCTGCCTATTTTTATAATACTGTAGTAAGATCACAAAATATTTCTAAAATTGAGTTACTAATTTTTTTTTTAAATATATAAAATCTACATTTATTTGATGAAAGCTTCATCACTCCATTTAGCTAGCTATTACGATCTACTGAAATTATCTAAGTTAA
>NW_027108922.1:537990-538326 GCF_000696795.3 Halyomorpha halys
CTCCATTTAGCTAGCTATTACGATCTACTGAAATTATCTAAGTTAACCTGCCATAATAAAAGCTAAAGCTCCCTAAAAGTTCTTTAATAAGTTTGATGATTCTGGATTGTGTTTGATGATGGATTTTTAATGAGCGGCTAATGATGATTAATTGCCCCTATTAAAGTAATTACCATCCTTCTCGCCCGCCAGTTTCCCAACCAATAACTTGGAAGATGGATCTAACAGATTTATGATAGGGCAATTTTATTTCTTTAGACAATGATACCGATTATGAAGCTTTTCATATTGTGTTGTAAGCAATGTAAGGTAATATTTATTTTTTGTAGTAACATA
>NW_027108922.1:540101-541549 GCF_000696795.3 Halyomorpha halys
ATCCGAAGGCCTCGAGATCTTTTTCTCTAGAAATGTTATTGGAGTTCTATCAGTGGGTAGATTCTCCACATGTTTTTATCATGTTACTATGTCACCTACAGCAAATTTACTTGTTGTATATATGTGTATACAGTTGTAAATATCAATAAATAAATTATTAAAAAAAAAAATCCAATTTATTTTTTGTTTGTCACCTGAAAGTTTTTAAGAGACAAATGCACAATAAAAGTTACTTAAAATGCAATTTCAAGCAACCTAATTTTGAATTATTTTCCGAAACCTCCATCATTTCCTCCAAGTCGGTAGTTGGACAATGAACATAGTGCAATAACGGGTTTAGTTTTTCCTGATTTCTTTGGGTTGTGAAATACTGATTTACGTACACAAGAACGTGTATGTGTTCATTCTCAATTTTGAAAGATTATTTTATTATTATTATATTGATATTTGTTAAGCCACATTCGACTTTGTCTCCTTGTCGGAAAGCATAACTAAAAGAATAAATAAACACTGGCTCGGATAAAACATTTATTCGTAAATTAAATTAGATCAAATACATAAATTAAATTAAAAACAAAGAGAAACTTTCCAAATAATATAGAACCCAATTAAAAATTTTAAAAATCCTCCTTTAGAACCAAATAACAATAAAAAAAAATTGCTATTTACAAATTTAAACTGTACCATGGCTACTCTATAGGACGAGTATACTTAGACTACTCTAAAGGGCGAGTATACTTAGGTTACTCAACAGGGCGAGTATACTTAAGCTACTCTACAGGGAGACTATATGATACGAAGTCGACGGGGCGACTGTACGATGGCTAACGTCATTAGGTCACCACTTATAGTATTATTGTGGCTAATAATCCTACTAGTCGGTATTTCACCATATAAACATTACACCACAAGCATAAATTCTTTTCATCTAAACCAAATATACTTCTAACCAAGATACAAAATAAATAAATCTATTTATTGCCTAATTAAAATATTTATATTTTAATATACACGGCGTTATCAATACTTAAAGTTTATAATTTATGGACTCGATGCAATCATGACAGGACTCTACACAATCTAACGAGAACCACTATACCGCATTGTATAAATGGCATAGCACTGAGGTGTGTGTATATTTTAGAGGCCTTTCTAGAAAGAATGGCCGCCTGCAGTGGAAAATAAAAAAAACAGACGGAGAGAGGAAAAAGAAGGGAGATCCATCACAGTAGGGCTATCTCCCGGCGAGCCGTTCAATCTTAATATTTCAGCCAGGACTCGGACCCCTGAATCATGTATAGCATTCTCTGTCTATAGCATTTATGAGCGGAGAACACTAAAGCAAAACATAGTCTGGCTTTACCCTCCCTCCAATGAGTTGTCTGAGAAAAATAGCTACAGTCCCCTTGAAGTATGTCCAATGATTCTAGCCTAATAATTCTCTCTGA
>NW_027108922.1:541599-542673 GCF_000696795.3 Halyomorpha halys
ATCATGTTACTATGTCACCTACAGCAAATTTACTTGTTGTATATATGTGTGTACAGTTGTAAATATCAATAAATAAATTATTAAAAAAAAAAAAACCAATTTATTTTTTGTGTGTCAGCTGAAAGTTCTTAAGAGACAAATGCACAATAAAAGTTACTTAAAATGCACTTTCAAGCAACATAATTTTGAATTATTTTCCGAAATAATCATTTGCTCCAAGTCGGTAGATGGACAACGAACATAGTGCAATAACAGGTTTAGTTTTTCCTGATTTCTTGGGATTGTGGAATACTGTTTTACGTACACAAGAACGTGTATATGTTAATTTTTAATTTTGAAAGATTATTTTATCATTATTATTATTATTATTATATTGATATTTGTTAAGCCAGATCAATTCGACTTTGTCTCCTTGTCGGAAAGCTTAACTAAAAAAAAAGATATCCTGGCTCGAATAGAAATATTTATTTGTAAAGTAAATACAAACCAAATACATAAATTAAATTAAAAACAAAGAGAAACTTTCCTAATAAAATAGAACCCAATTAAAAATTTTAAAAATCCTTCTTTAGAAGCAAATAACAATAAAAAAAAATTGCTATTTACAAATTTAAACTGTACCATGGCTACTCTACAGGGTGAGTATACTTAGGCTACTCTATAGGGCGAGTATACTTAGGCTACTCTAAAGGGCGAGTATACTTAAGCTACTCTACAGGGAGACTATATGATACGAAGTCGACGGGGCGACTGTACCATGGCTAATGGTATTTGGCCAACACCTGTTAGCTACAATAATACGTAGCTAATAATCCTACTAGCCGGTATTTCACCTTATAAACTTTACACCACAAGCATAAATTCTCTTCATCTAAACAAAATATACTTCTAACCAAGATACAAAATAAATAAATCAATTAAATCTATTTATTGCCTAATTAAAATATTTATATTTTAATATACACGGCGTTAACAATATTTAAAGTTTATAATTTATGGACTCGATGCAATCATGACAGGACTCTACACAATCTAACGAGAACCACTATACCGCATTGTATAAATGGCATAGCA
>NW_027108922.1:543529-546931 GCF_000696795.3 Halyomorpha halys
ACCTTATATTGTAAACTGTTTTTAGAGTTCTACTACTGGGTAGTTTCTCTACATTCTGTAGCATATCATTATGTCATTATGATCAAATTTACTTGTTGTATTTTTTATACAGTTGTAAATATCAATAAATAAATAAAAAACAAAAAAATTAATAGTAAATTATCTATAAAAAAAAAAACAATTTTATTGGACCAGTAGAAAAATGAATAAATTAATTAAAAATATAAATGAACTACTTAAATCAGAACAAATTATAAATAGTAATGAGGAAAAGTATCAAATTAAATCAGTACCGCTACAATTCTACAATTCATGAAGGGTCTGGAATGCATTCCTTTGTGAGGAAGTATTGTCACTAGAACAACGATTGTGCAAGCAGGTGATTTGGTCAAAATCAAGCTCGAGCGCCAGATATATACCCAATTAAGGGTACCTACTTCATGTGACTGGGTGGAACCCTAGATGCCTCCCAAAACGACAGGACTGGCTTATGAGATTTGAACTCGGTTCCTTGGAACTAGTAGCGCTTTAGAAGATGATAAGAGTACATTTAGACCATGAAGATAAATGTAAATTAATTATTTATACACAAGAAAATTATAACATAATTAATAAATTACGAATAATAAATAATTATTTATACAGAAGAAGATAAGTATAAATTAATCATTTGCACATAACTCAAATAGCACACATTTTATGGTTAGTGATATATACAGCAATTTACGAGGTAATTTAGTTATCACAAAAAAAAATTTATAATACAAAAAAAATGATTGCAATGAAGGAAAGCTATGGTTAAAAGAACTTAGTTTGATAGCATACGTTGGTTAATGATAAAATGAGACCATATGACAAGTTTATCTTAGAATTATTTCTTTTTTCTCGAATGTTTTACGAAAAACTAATAATCATCAACCAAAATCGTATAACAATGACTAAAATATAATTCTGATGAAATAAATAAACAAATTTCCAAAAAAATCTGTAAAACTGATATAATCCTGCCTCCCTGTCCTTATCACGACATTTCTTTAATATTGAAGAACAGTTTTAGCTTAGCCGTTTTATAATATCACAAATTCTTCCGAACCCGAAAACTATTCTGTTTCTCTCGTTTCTAAGCTATTGGATGCCTCGATAGATGCATGGGTTCTTGTGAAGCAATATTCTTCATTAATAAAATATTGATTTAAATTTTCCAATTCCTCAAGGTAGTATCCTTGGCCCCATCCTCTACACCGAATATACAGATTCTATTCTCACCACGTATGCGGATGACACATGTATGCTCGCAGTTAATAATAACCCATTAATTGTATCCCAAACTCTGCAATCCCATATCAAAGCCCTCCAAGAATGGTGTCGTAATTGGAGGATTAAGATAAATTCCAACAAACCACCTTTACCCTTCGTCGTAAACCTACCGACTGCCCTACAGTTTCATTTAATAATGTTACTCTTAATACTGTCGAACAGATCCGCTACCTTGGACTACATTTGGACAAACGATTAACCTGGAATCCTCACACAAGACTGAAAAGACAGGAAACTGCACGTCGATTTCGACTATTACAGCACTTACTAGACAAACTGCCTAAAATTCCAACACATTACAAAAGACTGATCTACATGACTGTAATAAGGCCAATCTGGACATATGGAGTTGAGCTTTGGGGCTCCACTAAACCTTCGAATTCCTCTCGTATTCAATCCTTACAGTCCAAAATCCTCAATGCTCCTTACTTTGTCACAAATCATATCATAAGTAAATACCTTAATGTTCCTTTGTTAGTTTCTAATCTTGCATCCTCTTCCATTCCTGACAATCCTCCGAGGCGCCTAAAATAAGAAGATGCCCACGAGACTAGCTAATGTAAAATGTCATTAGACTGCTATCAGTGGGTAGTTGCTCTACACGCCTGTAACACTCCATTTTAACTAAGACCATATTTACTAAATGTATTATGTAATATACAGTTGTAAATTTCAATAAAGTTATTACAAAAAAAATTTTCCAATAACAATTCCTATTTTTTTATTTTTTTTTATTTTATTGGAAAACTTTATATATTTCGAAAAACTAGAACTCAAAACTTCCTTTTTATAATGTAATATCATTATACATCGTTATTTTCTTTTAAATAATGAACTTTTGTAACCGACCTAGGAAAAACAAAATATTTAACCCTTTTCTTGCTCCTCCTCAAAGACTGAGGATTTTTTTCATAATATGTGGAATCAAAAAATAAATAAATAAAAAATATCTCCTTTCATTGCAAAGTTGTTCGGAAATTCATAATAGGTTTAGTAGTAAATTCCTTTCCATACGTTTCGGTTAATAACTACCAACAACGAATAAAATAAATTTTAATAACCCCTTTGAAAATTTAATTTCCAAGATCCAAAATTGAAATTATAAGCAAGTGAATTAAATAAAAATCTAGAAGAAAAATCGGAAACGATTGGGGACTCAAGGCACAATTAGTAAGAAAGCGACACGCCAAAGATTTGCTCTTAATTGCCTGTTTGCAGCCCTTACACTTCCTCTCACTCCTAACACTTAGATCATAAAGTTCAAAAGGACTGGTTCGTTCAATAATGGATCCAACGATGGCAGTAGCTAAGGTTTTTAACTAAAATTAAGTTCAAAAGCGGAATTATAAAGGAATATCGTTCAATGGATCGGCAAAGCCTCAGGTAACTCTCGCTAAATATAACTTCAAGCAGGTCATAGTTAGTTTTGGTTAAAGATTTCTGGTAATTGTTTTGCAGCAATCCAATAAGAGATTATAAAAAAATTTAATTGTGCCTCTTCACATGACGTTTTTTGCTTTCTAATAGTAAAAGAGCCCAAGAGGAGAAAAAAGGCAGTTATCTCACTCCAATTTTTTATTACTTTAATGAAAACTATATATATATATAATTAATAGTCAAAATTGATGAGTCTGCCAAGTATAGGTAGGGGAATAAGAAATGGCGGTTGTTTCAAAGCGATAAAAACAACTAATTTTTCATTCTATATCCTAAAAAGTAGGAACAACACAAGAAAACCTAAGAGTACGTCATTTAAAGATGAGCACATTTGCTAATATATGAGCCCTAATACAGTTATTTATTAAATAGTTTTCGAGATATAGCTTTTTAAAAAGCAACATTTTATACTGAAAGATCAGTAGTTAGTGAATTTATTTTGAAAAAACTTATATCTCAAAAACTATTTGACGTACAGATGTCTATTAGCACTCATACTAAAGCTAGTTTAATGGGCTATAAAGTAGTTTATGATATTTATCTTCGTAGGAGTAATAGTTTACACGATATTTGCTAAAATAAATTGATTTATAGATCGGACAAATTTTCATTTGCCAAATTTATTTTTATATGTGTAATATTATTATT